>NC_064921.1:785430706-785734277 GCF_023897955.1 Schistocerca gregaria | reverse complement strand
GTACACTCTTCTCGAAGTGTGAGGGTATTTCGCAAGTTTCAAACATCTTCTCCCTGTATGCATTTTACAGTATATTGGTACATACGTAAATGTCACGGGAATAATATCTGGATTATAAAAATATACATAGTGGGTGAGAAATTTTATTGAATTGCTATGTGAGTTATACGAGTGTATCGTCTTCGCTACTACAGAGTGACCGTGTAGCACCGCCCTGTTCGATTACAGATTCCAGGAAAATGTTTGACGCCCATAGGATGATGGCCATTCAGCAAATGGGGTTCAGAGGGAGTGAGGCTGGAAGGCTATTTAAAGCCGTGCGGAGCAGAGCAGGCCGTTGCCAGGAGCAGTTATCAGCAAGCGGTTGCCCTTATGTCACAATTTAAAAAAAAAGCGTGAGAGAGAGAAAGAGATCCACTGAGCCAGGCAGTAAGGCACACTGGTTCGCAGAAGCGTTTCGTGAGCAACGAACTCTCGATGACGCAAGAGTACAGGAAGACTGACGAGTGTCGTGTGCTGCGGGCGGCATGTACTTGCCAGGCCGCACCTCGCTGCAGGCAGGCAGTCACCACGCCTCCAAGGCCATCTTACAACAGAGCGAATCGAAGTAGATACTATTCAAAGAGTAATGAGTGAATGGCAAATATCCTTTAGGAACATTACAAATGTAGGTTGTGGACAGTTGGCAATGTGGGTCTCGCGGGAAGCGTGCAATGGGATAAGTCCCAGCAGTCGCGCTATCCTGTGTGCCCTCGGTGACCCGGCACGGTAGCTCAACGTGTTCTGTCAGAGCTATACTCTGTAATAAAAAAATAAAAAAAAATGAGTGAACGGATCAACGATGAACCTGAACGGGTTTCATCGGACGTCCGCCCCAAACAAATTAAACGAATAATATGGAACAAAAAAAAAAAAATAAAAGAAAGTGGCACAGATGGATAGAGCGTCTGCCATGTAAGCAGGAGATCCCAGTTTCAAGACCCCGTCGGGGCACACATTTTCTGCTGACCCCATTGAGGTATAACAATAATACCTGTTGGCAGCTATGGGTTCCGATTTATTATCATTTATTCTAAGAGGAATATTTTGCATCGCGAGCGCAATATTTTTGACAAAGAAAGTAAAATGGTGTGGGAAAGGAGGTTGTAGGTGTCTGGATTTCACCGTAAGCGTGAAATTATTCGAAGGTAGTGCAAGGAACCCTGAACTTCTGCTGCAGCTCTCCATAGCGTTATTCAAAATTACGCTGTCGGTTGATAATTTTCGCTGATTTCTCATTACAGTTCGGGAGAAAATTTAAAACAGAACTTTAATTGCCGACGACGAATGTTCAAGTCTTCAGTACGTTTTTAACATTTTAATCAGCGAAATAGATATATATTCGCGTTTTTTTTTTTTATTTTCACGGAAATTTATTGTGCTTTTCCTCTTTAATGAAGTGAAACAGAAACCATTCTTTATTCACCTTACTGCTGCCTAATGAATCTATCTCCTTTTTTACGACCCCCAATTGGACCTTCAAATGCTTCAGCAATTTGCTATCAAATACATTTCCTTTTACTTGGCATTTCTGCAGTGGATCACTCGGGTCTCTGAAGAACGTCTGATATCGTCGAGGACATGCTGAAAAACAATGCCACACACATTTTATTCCGTTCCCAATATCGGTTGGGGTATGCTGTATGATGCACATTACTCGCTCGACGCCGGCCGCGGTGGTCTCGCGGTTCTAGGCGCGCAGTCCGGAACCGTGCGACTGCTACGGTCGCAGGTTCGAATCCTGCTTCGCGCATGGATGTGCGTGATGTCCTTAGGTTAGTTAGGTTTAAGTAGTTCTAAGTTCTAGGGGACTAATGACCGCAGCAGTTGAGTCCCATAGTGCTCAGAGCCATTTGAACGATATGAACTCGCTCGACTTCTTGCTTCCTGACGCAAGTTGCTACACTCTCCCTAATTACAGCGTGTGACAAGGCTGTTGCCGGCCGGAGTGGCCGAGCGGTTCTAGGTCCTTCAGTCTGGAACCACGCGACCACTACGGTCGCAGGTTCGAATCTTGCCTCGGGCATGGATGTGTGTGATGTCCTCAGGTTAGTTAGGTTTACGTAGTTCTAAGTTCTAGTGGACTGATAACTAAGATGTTATGTCCCATAGTGCTCAGAGCTATTAGAACGATTTGACAGGGCGGTTTTAAGGTAATAATGTCGGCGCGTGATAAACAGCGTGCTATAATCGAGTTTCTAACAGCAAAAAACGTGCCTTGAATCGAAATGCACAGAAGAACGAAAACTGTGTATCGTGATAACTGAATCGACACCAGTAATGCTTGGCGCTGGGTTGTTTGGGCTCTTAGTGAAGCAAGCAGCGGTACAAACCTCATTTTGTAACAGAGGTCGGAGTACTGCGAGACCCTCAGAAAAAAAGTGAAAGCCAAATTCCAAGAATTCGTCCAGACATGGAGCACCCTGTCCTTCAGTATGACAACGCCCGTCTCCTCATGAGCGCTGCGACATCTGAAACAATCCGACGCTTGGGGTTCACCGTCGTAGATCGTCCTCCAGTTCAGAGTTAGCTCCAACCAGTTATCATCTGTTCCCAAATCTGAAAGAACACTTTCGAGGACCTGACTTCCATAGTGATGAAGCGGTGCAGGCAGAGGTGACGTTGGCCGGCCGTTGTATCCGTGCGGTTTTAGGCGCTTCAGTCTGGAACCGCGTGACCGCTACGGTCGCAGGTTCGAACCCTGCCTCCGGCATGGATGTGTGTGTTGTGTTTAGGTTAGTTGGGTTTAAGTAGTTCTAAGCTCTAGCGAATTGATGACCACAGATGTTAAGTCCCATAGTGCTCAGAGCCGTTTGAACTATTTAGAGGTGACGTTGTGGCTTCGTCAACAAAATCAAGAAACTGATCTCTTGTTGGGAAAATAGTGTTTGTCACCAAGGTGACCACATTCAGAAATAAATATTCAGACACGAAGAATAAATTTGTAGACAGTTGATAACGTTTGTTTTATTTAAAAATGGTTAAGCTTTCCACATAAAAATTTTGAAGGCATTACTTTTCAAAACGCCCTCATTAAAGGCTGATACTACAGTTCCGATTCATTTTTCACTCTCAATTCCTGCACACTTCACACACATTGTTTCATATCACTACACATACTACCATCTGACTTCAGTACAGATTTGTGTACCACAATTTCCAGTTTTCCAGCCTGAAAGTCTGTCAGCACCCTCTATAAGGAGAGTGATGTTGAGCTCACAAGACGTGGCCACGACGCTGGATCACAGATTTACTTCAAACTTTGTATATCTTTAGTATGCTGTTAAAACAGCACAATGTGCAAGTAGTAAGATGCACTGCTGTGGCAATTCCGAGAAACTCGGAAGAGAAGTTTTAAGCGTACACTATGTAACTGATGGATGTATGAGTAGGTAAATGACTTCAGAGCACGTGATGGTCACGTGGTAAGCATTCCAGCTTCGTAAGAAGACCGCGTGAAAAACGGTGGTTCTACTCCTACTCAAACTTGATTTTTAATCTTTATTTTTTTCATCACTGGTCATATAATTTCAGTTATATGATATTTGAGATATAATATAATTTTAAAAAGGCCACGTGTATCTGCATATAGTTTTAATTAATTTGGTATTATTTGACTACTTACTGTTTTCGATAAAATCTAATAAAAAGTAAACATGTTTATATGTATGGATAAGCAAATGAAGAAATGCACAGAGTTTTCCTGAAAATGTATGCCTTTCGTGATTTGCGAAATCCCTCACACTTGGAATCTGGTAACGTATCCGGAACTACGTTGCACAAGCAGACAAAGAGGCGGGCCCCGTATCGCAGTTAACCTGCGTAGCGGTGAGACATTGCTAATGTAGCAAGGAAGAATAGTGTACGTGGTAATTTTTTGAATATCACAGTACTACAGTTGTACCAAAAAAATTGCGGTTCGAAGGGGAGGCGAACAATCATCTTTTTGACTTTCGTCTGAACAATCTGAAACGCTAAACTCTTTTCTTTTTTTTATCTCTTTTTGTTCCTTACTGTTCGTTGAATTTGTTCGAGACATACGTCCCATAACATCCGTTCAAGTTCATCGCTAATCCATTCACTCAGTTTTTTATGAGGGCAGCCAACTCTCTGACCGAACACGCTGAGTTACCGTGCCTCCATCTTCAGGAACCTACATACAGATACGTCAGTTATATAACACACGCAAAAAAATTCTCTTGCGATTTTCTCGGAAATGCTAGAGTAATGCATCTTACTACTTGCTCGTTATGTTGTTTCAATGACCTACTAAGGGAGTACAAAGTTGGAAGTAAATCCTTGATCTGAACGTCGTGGCTACCCCTTGTCAGGTAAAAGGTTAGGTGTCAGTACTACCCAAGCATAGCTTTGGGAGTAAGTTTTTACAGAAAAGAAAAAAGAGGAACAACTTCTGTCTGCAACATTAAATTGTCTTTAGGTGACTCCATCGCTGACGAAACTCGTATCAACTATTACAGCAGAGTAATTTCCAGATAGAATTTTCTATTCTGCTGTCGTAGAATGGGAGAGGACCCGAACTCCTTTCGACGCTTTGCAGAGAGCCAAACGACCAGTGAACTCTAGCGAATGCCAACGCAACACGAGCAAATGCTGTGCAGTGGAGCTTGCCTGCCGTCTACACTCGACAGAACACTCGCTCACTGAAGCACGCTCACTTGTGTTCGCTTTGGTGTCTACCTGGCATAAGATTCATACGCGCCCTCATCGGACCCCAAAGAGCCATGAAGAAGTGACACCTTCTAAGATGAGGAAGGACTCAAGACTAACTGCTACCTATCTAAGTCTCAATCTGATATTCGTTAATTCCCCTTTTTCCACTGATTACTTCGACAGATCGTGCCTATACGGCTAGTTCGAAAAATAGAATCAGCTGTCGTCGCGATTAGTGCTATTCATCGAGTCTTTTGAAAGAGCAACCGTTCACATTAATCGAACTAGAAACGGTGAAAAGGCATACTGTAACCGCGGATTGTTCCCAGAGCAGCGACACACGCGAGAACGGTAACAGACTGTCTGGGTTAGCCATGCAAAACAATTTACAAACACAGAAATCCTGCTAAAAATAAACACTGTGTTCTGAACGACTCAATGCTTAAGCTGTGACAAGGGGAACGTACTGAATACCGTTAAGCATTGGAGGAGTAAGAGTCTGCTCTAGAGTTTTGCCACAGGCGGAGAGTTTACCTTCGCACTGTTGCGCGGTTTGTTGTGGCGACAGTCACGTTAATGGCCCACAGATCCTGCGTCGGGAGACAGAGGTTCGCCATTCATAGACTGCTGCACGACACAGAAGAAAACCAGTACATCAGTCTCTATCTAAGGCGGCATTCAGTGCTAGTGTCAACGTAACGACAACAGTTGTCGCTAGATGTGTACAGCGTTTACGTCTGCTGTGGACATACGCGCGGAAACCAGTGTCATGTAGTGGCTCCTATAGTAGGCACAAACGACAGGATGGTTCACTACATTTCGTGTATAGAAACTTGAAGATAGTGGCAATAAATCGAAACTGGTAGCATAATAAAATTATTCCATATATTTAAGGCCCCTGGAGAGCGGTTTTCTGCAAGTCATCGACCAGCCACAATCCAAGGCTTCCATTTATGGAAGATGGAATTAAGGAACCTTTGGAGTGTAGTGCGACCATAGTTTTTCTCTAGTACACGGGATAGAACGACTAGAGACGATTCAAAACCATTTGACGAAATTCGAACGTGATCTGAAGTAGCAAAGTGTGTTTTCCTTTTTTTTCTTGTTTTTCAGCGCTTCTGTTTTGGGACCTCCACTGGCGTGATCACAGAAAGTGGGGGTGCAACATTGATATCTGTTTGAATAAAACGGTAAAGGTAAAGGGTTCCTCTTTAGTCACCCCCGCTCGGCAACATGTGTGCCATCCATGCACCTTCGTTCAGAACGTTACAAATGACGTGCCACAGGCTTCGACACCCATTCACCTAAGTGCGGCCTCATGGATGCTTTAGCGGCTGAGAGCAGGCAATCCCACCTACAGGGTTTCGAAATAGTTGCCAACTAACCCACCTTAACCTCATATTAACTTCTATGGTCGTAGGGCACCGTGGTTTTGCAGGATTACAGAGGAAGGTTGTAAGCCACTTCGAGCCAAATTTGAAACGTATGGAGTGGACTGTAAGAGAATTATGAGATTTCGAAAATGTGCTAGATTTTCGGCTCTGTCTGTTACCAAATGAGTGACCCTGCGCTAGGAAACTAAGACAAAATTATATGTATCAAATGCTCTAAAAGTACACTTAATAAACTAAAGACGCTATTCTGATAATTAATCGGATTAGAATATAAATCTCTCTGGAAATAATTACCCATTTTACTCACTAAATCTTATAGATAGTACAGACGTTCTCATTAAAGCTACATTCAAAGAATTGTTTTCTAGATATTCAAACACCTGGATTTTCACTACTAAATATCCAACTCATTATTATCCACAGTGTACCCTTCTTCACAACCAAACACATACATTAGCGTAAACCTGACGGAGCGTGAAGTTACATGTACTGTATGCCAAGAAATGGCAGAGGAGGAGAGCACCAATTCAGTTTCTGTGCTGTCGTGTACAAAAGCTTGTTAGAACAGTCTCGTTACACACGTAGTTTCCATCCAAAACTGTGAAATTGCAGCATCGACTGCGCTCTCACATTAGGATCTGACAAACAAGAGCAAACAAAGCGAAAATGAGCGTAAGGAGAGCAGTGTAGGAGTGATCTCTAACCCTGAAAGTAAAATTGTGCCAACCTATCTGGTGAACGGTCCTATGAAGTTATGGTGTTACGAAAAATCAATAAGGTTATCAAAATCACTAATGAGCCCCTCAGCTACCCTACTGACACCGAAACGGAACATGTCACAGAGAAAGTGTTAAATTCAGTTTTCCGAAACCGCTTCACCGCGGAAAATCGTAATACGATGCCTCCTTACAATTATCACATGTACTCCGAAATGGCAGTTGTTGTGGTAAGTTATCGTACAGCACAACAGCAACCACATTCGCTTAGTTGGATATCATTTGAATCATATGAAACACCCGTAAGGTCCAACAGAGAAACAGAGATTACGAGGAATTAATATCCTTCTAGTAGCAGTTCGAAGTAGGTCACTGGTGGAGTAAAGAATACCTAACCAATTGCGAAAACAATAAGCAGAACATTGTTGTTTTCAAGAAGGCTCTTAAGACTGATGCACATAATAATATGCCACATCGCTAACGCCAATCTGTTGCCGATCTGTGGAACAAGTTTTAAGCTCACGTACTACGACGCTATAGGATAACGCAGATATCCTTTATAAAAATCAACTTGGATTCCACAAATTGATATCTTACGAAACTCAGCTCACTTTGTCCCTCCATGAGACTCACAGCCCTCTGAACATCGGCTTGATAGAGTCCCACACTGTCGTTTGGTGAAAAACCCTACCTTACCGAGTATCGGACATGATTTCTGACTGGATTCAAGACTTCCTTGAAAACAGAACTCAAAAGTCACTTTTAGCGGAACGAAGTCGACAGGTGTTAAACTGGTTTCAGGACTATTCCATACAGGCGTGATAGGACCATTACTGATTACAATAGGCTCTATATATGAGGAGCCTATGTAACGTGGCAAGTTACTACGGGCTAACATTCAGTGCAGTATAGCACGCAGCCGTGTAGCCCTGTGGCTATATTAGTGGGTCAGTAAATGTCAGGTGGAACAATAATTGGGTCCGACAGGTTGCTTTCTGGATGCTTTTTTTCATGTGAGAACATGTTGTACAGATTGTAAGATGGGAATAATAGAGCAGTTAAAATAATAAATTCGAACTTGATAGCAATTGTATGTGCTTCCTTAAGAATAAAACCAGTTTACTAAAATTTCCGAAGTCTTACTGCAGGTAAACTGCATTTACCCACCACCCGAAATTTGTTAAAATGAACTTAAATGAATTGATTCTCAACCTGAGCTACGCGGTCCCTGTGTGGTAGTTAAGGAAGCCGTACTGAGGTAGGTGGAGAATGAACGAGAGAGACTGTACGATCGAGTAACGACGACAAACACCGCCCCACCGCACCTAGCATCAAACCATATTTCACAGGAGATGCATTTTTCTAAGTAATGCACTTGTAATTAAACATGGATTTTTATTTTTATAACTCATGACAGTACGACTAAACACAAATGGTTTCTTAGCCACTAAGGTATTATGGCATTGTACAGAAAATTGGCTTTTAATAATCAGCATGTCCGCTTTCGAAACAGTTCGGTTCGTGTCAGGTTTTGAAACATACGTTTTAGACTGCCTCTTTCACGTTTTCTCGCATTACCATGTGGAGTTTGATTTACGCTGTGTTCCATGTGTACTTTCTTTTATTATTAAAAATGAGCAACATGGAAGAAAACAACGTAGAACGCGGTTTCAACAGCTATAGCATCAACACATCCGTCATCATATTGAAAATTATGACTTTGAAGTTCATGGTTGGCTGTAAAGTGTATATCGCAATTGAAACGGAATCGTGTAAGAAATGTCCGCTTATGATACAAATCTAATATTTCGGATGCTAAAACGATTGATTTCTGGCCGTTTTAGACACATACTTCCTTAAGAGTCAATAAGCTAATCGAAAGCTGTATTAGAATCAGATTGTAGCTATTTTTCGACCAAGGTGGCATACGTCCTAAATTGATACTAGGATCCTCATAGAAATGATGTAGTGAATAACGATGATGGTGTCTGCAGATGATGCGGTTGTTTGTAAGAAAGCAGAGACTCGGATAGTTGACTAGGAAAGTGAATGAGTGTAACATAACGTGCATTCATAGGAGAAGAAATCCACTATTGCACTGAGTCTTCCAACTTTACCAGGTCGAATTAATAGACGAAATAAAGAGGATACGACGAAGTGCGGTACGTTTCGTTTCGGTATCGTTTAGACGGTGCGAGGGCATTACACAAATGCTCGAAAAACTCCATCGGCAGCGTTTGCAAAGAGATTTGTTTTATCAGAGAGGCGTTTACTATCGAATTCCCAAGAGATCACGTTCCGGAAACAGCCAGGAGACATATTGTTTCCTCCTTCGTAAGCCTCGTGAAATGCACAGGGACAAATTTAGAGTAACTGCAGTTAATACGGAGGTTTACCTACAGTCATTCTTCGTATGAGCCATTAAAGAATAGAAAATATAAGGAAGAATCGGATATTGGCACCAAAAGTACTTTCATCCCGCACCGTCATGTGGCCTGCTGAATATGGAGATGTAGATGCAGACTAGGAAAGACAGAATAAATTTAAATTATTATTATTGTTCTTATCGGTCGAATGCATGGCGTAAAAAATATTATTCTCTAATATTAGACACTAATAGAATCATAGTCCTAGAAACAAACTGAATAGTTTGCCAGTTGACAAACGAAATATAATTTGTAATGAATTAACATAGGAGCAGAGCCATATAAACAGCTTCCAGCTTGGCGCTAACTAATTGGCCTCTACATAAAAGAACTTCCTGCCGTTGAACGTAACAAAAGCATCACGGCAAATAATTTGTTATTTCTTTGTGCAGTGCCAGACAAAAGAGCTCCAAAGACCGCAGTATCTCCATTTGCCCACGCTATTTACCCGCAACTGATGAAATAAACTATGCGTCGGAAAGAAAACGAGTTAAACACATTTTAAAACGCAAATGAGATGCATTTCACAATCTAAAATAATTACCTCAATTAGAGACACTTAAGCGGGAATAACTGTCAAAGGACTTGAGGTACTGCAGTAGATTAACAACATTCATTCTAATAGTTTTCAGAGAGCTTAGATCGCGCTTAAGAAGCAAATGACAATAGGAAAGAAATGTGTTAGAAAGACATGCAGCTGGTGGAGTCATAAATAAATGAGCAAAATGTGTTTCACAGATGACCGTAAGAGCAGCATGCAAAGAATGCAGCGAAATGAATTGTCGAGTCAAGCGATCGAAAGAGATTAAAATTCCGAGAGCAGAGCCGACGAAAACTTTTGCGAAAAGTACTCCGTGTGAAAAGCGAGGATTGCGACGGCTCGTCAGAATTTTATTGTCCAACACGTCTCCACTGAGGAGAGGAAAATAAAAAAAAAGATCGCGCCGCTTGAGAGGATTCCAGGACGCTTTATAATTGCATTGGAACTCTCGATACTCTTTTTTTCCTTTTCTTTCACACCAGCTGTCTTCAGGGGTTTTATGCGTTCCTTTACGTTTCTTTACTCTGCGCCGCTATCCCATTTTCTCTGGAATCCTGCTACAACCAGTACCTTTTATTCTCTCCGAATCCTACTCAAAATTCTTGTTGTTGTTTTTTTTTAAATTTATTGTCAAACTACTGCTGTTTACTGCTCTTGTGTACACTCTTCTCCTTCCGACCTACATGTGCAAACCCATTCGTTCGCCCTGATATGTTGCTGTTGCGGTCTTCAGTCCGAAGACTGGTTTGGTGCAGCTCTCCTTGCTGCTCTAACCAGTGCGAGTCTCTTGGTCTCCGAGTAATTACTGCAACCTACATCCTTCTGAATCTGCTAAGTGTATTCATCTCTTGGTCTCCCTGTACGATTTTACCCCGGTGATTCCCGCTTATACTAAATCGGTGATACCTTGGTGTCTCACAAAGTGTCCTATCAACCGATCCCTTCTTTTGCTCAAGTTGTACCACAAATTTCTTTTATCTCTAATTCTCTTCAGGACCTCCCCATTAGTTTCGCGATCGACCCATCTAATCTTCAAGGTTCTTCTCTAGCACCACATTTAGGAAATTTCTTTTCTCTTTATTCCTGAACTGTTTATCGTCCATGGCTACACTCCAGACAGGTACCTTCAGAAAAAGCTTCCCAACGCTTAAATCTCTATTCTACGTTAAAGAACTTTTCTTCTTCAGAAGCGATTTTCTTTCGATTGCCAGTCTACATTTTGTATCCTCTCTACTTCGACCATCATCAGTTATTTTGCTGCCCAAATGGCAAAACTTACCTACTATTTTAAGTGTCTCATTTCCTAATCTAATTTACTTAGCATAACCTGATTTAATTCGACTAAACTCGATTATTCTTGTTTTGCTTTTGTTTATGTTCGTCTTGTATCTTCTTGTCAAAACTCTGGCCATTTCGTTCAGCTGATCTTCCAACTCGTTTGTTGTCTCTGAAGGAATTGCAGTGTCATCGGCAAACCTTATTGTCTTTATTTCTCCTCCTTGAAATTTAATTCCTACTCCAAATTTTTCTTAGATTTTCTTTACAACATGTTCAATGTGGAGATTGCATAACATCGAGGATGGGCTGCAACCCTGTTTTACGCCCTTCTCAACCACTGCTTCCCTTTCATGTCCCTCTATTCTTATAACTGCCATCTGGTTTTCGCACAATTTGTAAATAGACTTTTGCTCCCTGTATTTTACCCCTGAAACTTAAAGAATTTCAAAGAGAGTATTGTGTTCAACGCTGTCAAAAGCTTTCTCTAAATCTACAAACGTTAAAAGAGTAGGTTTGTCTTTCCTTAACCGGTATTCTAAGAGAATTCATAGGGTGAGTATAGGCCCGCGTGTTCCCTCATTTCTTCGGAATCCAAACTGATGTTACCCGAGGTCGGCTTCTTTTTATCCATTCTTCATGCCAGTATTTTGCAACTATGACTTGTTAAACTTATGGTTTGGTAATTTTCACTTTTATCAGCAAATGCTTTCTTTGTAACTGGAATTGGTACATTCTTCCTGAACTCTCAGGGTATTTCACGTGTCTAACCATTACATAACCAATTTGAAACCTTCCAGTGTCTCCTGATCTCTTCCACGCATACAGTCTTCCTTTATGATTCTTAAACCAAGTGTTAGCGATGACTAATTTATGCTCTGTGCAAAATTATACCCGGTGGTAGCCTCTTTCTTGGCTGCCTCTTTTATTCCTTTCCCTCAAATCCATATTCACCTAATACTTTTCTTTCTCCTCCTTTTCTACTATCGAATTCTAGTCCGCCGTCAGAATTAAATTTTCGTCTTCTTTAACTGTCTGACTAATTTCTTTAATCTGATCATACATTTCTTCAATCTCTTCATCATATGCGGACCTGGTTGCCATATAGACTACTGTGGGACACCTGGGCTTCGTCTCCATCTTGGCTACGTTAATGTTTTCACTATACTGTTAATAGTAGCTTAACCACATTCCTATTTTCTTAATCATTATTAAATCCATTGACTTTGTATTTCTAAACCTGTATTCACCCGACCAGAAGTCTCGTTCAGCCTACCATCGAACTTCATTAATTCCCACTGTATCCACCTTTGACTTATCTATTTGCCTTTCTAAATTTTCTAGCTCACCTGCCTGATTAAGGGATCTAATATTCCATTCTGGTTTCCTTAGAAAGCCAGTTGTGTTTCTCCTGACATGTATGACTCCACAAATACTGCATAGGGGTAACCTGCAGTATCTTCACTCTGCTGTAAACTCTTGCCGCATTGCAGCACGTCTCCCTTGTCGACAATATCCTTATCTCCATTTCACTACTTGTCGATACAACCTATTTGCTTTGCTCTAGGTATGCAACACTAATACCCTCTTAGCGCTTCTGATATTAGCGTTTAGTTTTACTTCACCTAGACAGCATACATGGTTTATTCAAATATTCTGTGCCGTACTCGCTACTTTTCTGTCACCGATGGTCCTCTTGACCCTTTTTTATTTTTTTGACCATGTTAGAGCACAGATTCTCTAGTCTCTTGCCCTATTCTACACTTTTAATCCTGCTCCGCTTGCGATTAGCATGATGGGTGTCCTGTACTGCATTCTGATTTATATCACTTTCCATTAATATAGCATTGTACACCTAATGAATTTTTAGTCGTAACACTATGCTGTCGGCATGTCTAATCGGGAGTGTCTTTCGTTTTGCGCTGTTGGGTCTGACTCCGATCATGACGCTTGTCCCCGGCGGTTTGTCGAGGTCCTCGGGAGATCATACATACTTCAGTTTTACTAACCTAATCGTCAGTTACCATGAGGACTCAGTCCTGTCCTCCGTTGTGCTGAAATTTGGAGGATATACAATCAAACCCTTTTTAGAGTAGTTCTTCTCTACGTTTCTTTGCGCTACTTATTTTTAGCACTTTTTTACGCCTTCTCTCTCCATCGCATTACAAATTCCCTTACTGTATTGTAAACAATTTTTTGTTGTAACTGTTTATACAGGTTTCTTGTGAGTTGTTGTTTATGGAATTCCAATCTACCGCACGGAAACCGGTTTGACTGTGTAGAACGAAATCAAAAATTGGTTTGCTTCATATATTTGTTTACTGACGTTTTCTTGAATAATTAGCATTTTCCTTTAAATGATTGGAAACAAGACAATCCCCGAGGTGTAAAGCGACTACTCAAGACTGACACATTAAACTTGTGGCTCTACTTTTTTGCTTTGTTTTTTAACATACATTTCATCTTTGTCTTTGTCGCTTGTCGGTTTCGGAAATGTGTGTTACCTAGTGTAACTTTAACCGCCCGCAAACTGTTGATTGAATCATTGTAAACACGCGATATAGTAGCGACCTCCAAATTCTCTTCGGTGTCAGGTAAATGATCCTTGATCCAAGATTTGCATATTTTCAATAAAAAATCATGAAAGCGGAGATATTTGCATCCCGCATTGTTATGTTGACGCAGTATGGACGCATTATAGAAAGCGTAATTAAACAGTTATAACAGCCCTTGTTCGATCATTTTATAGTTTTCCTACTTATAGGGTGTTGAATATGGAATTGGTGGAACTGATCCCTCTTCATGTGTTTATTATAATCCAACACACATTCAGGTTTTGGAATCGTGCAATTGGTTTCTCTATATATTTCTCGTGTGTTAAGTAAAATGCATTATGTGTGGTAGAAATTATTCGTATTATTTTAGTCTTCGATGCTCTCTATAATTTTGGGAGTACTTCGCCTTCTCGCTGTTTACAATACATTTAACTCTGCGTTTCTTAACTTTGCCGGAAATCCTTTGCTTTGTCGCAGCGTCCCACAACCCGAATTTTCTTTGTATGCGAATGCCCCACAAGTTGTACACCGATGTAGTAATAATCCATTTTTAGATTTTTCCATCTCCCACAAACATGTGTCAATAGTTATATCACTGTATCCTTTACACGCTGTCCAACGCCAGAGTGTATTTTGATAGAGGAAATATATCCTGCTAAGGAATTGCGCACCATCTAGACGAGTATACCATATTTTGTAATTTTCGATAGTTTATAAACTTTAAATTGTAATCATCCACGCCGTGGTATCATTCCTTCATCAATCGAAATATTTTTACCAAGATTAAAATATACTTGAAACTTTTCAGAGAAATAATGAAATATAGCTTGCATCTAAAATAGTCGGTCAGCATTATCCAGTTAATTATTGCTACCGGAAGATATAGATTTGTCTAAATTTACTTCGAGAGATTGTTTTGCGAAATATTAGTGTTTCCAATAAGGGATTCGTCGACCAACAACCGTCCATCCTTATTTTTATGATTCCTCTAAGAAAAACAAGACGAATCCATTATCTAAGTTTCGCAGCTTTTACGTCGAAAAATTTTCCAAATGTCTCGCTGATTCCTATTTGAATTATGATTGTACAGTGTGGGGCAAATAAAAGTGACCCGGACGAGTGATTGCTATTCGATGTGACTTTTTGGCAGGATTAATAGAGGAGGACAAGACCTACAGTGACTTCCGACAGAATGGACCAACTCCCCATACAGCCGGGCGATCATTGGAGTACATTTACACAATATTCAGGCCTGACAGAGGTGTTAGCAGAGGTCAGTTTGCTCGCGTCCCTATCTGGCCACCAAATTCCCCTGATCTGTCATTTTGCGATTACTTTGTGAGGGAAGGTCTCAAGTCTAAGTTGTATCCCCAAAACCCTCATTGTCTTCAAGAACATCTGCAGAACATTTCGGATGAGACTGCAAGAATTTCAACCGTTCGGTTTCGTTGTTCTTTCAGAAACTTGCTAACTACGGCCCAGAAGTGCCAAGAGATGAATGGTGGTCACTTTCAACATCTGCTACAGTAGGTTTAGTGCTGTGTTTCCTTTCCTCTGCTGTGTTTCGTTGTACCCTCGAACTCTCTTCTCCGGGCCACTGTTTTTTGCCCTACCCTGTAGGATCTACTCGTTACGGTACTTACACGTTCAAAAAAATTGTTCACTATAAATAATTCAACGATATCATTGACGTTCCGTACATCTCTGGTAAATATTTTAGTTCCTGAAGATCTTTCAGATTCATTATGGGTCCTCGGCGTAATCAACATCTGACCACCCTACTGTGTTATCTTTGTCTAATTCTTCTATATCACTTGGCAAGAGTAGCGTTCGCCGAATTCACCGTGTACGTATTTCAGTCATCCAAGATTCTGCTTCACTTTTTTTTCTCAGGCGATATAATGCTTTTAGTTTATTCGTAATCATGAAACGCAAGTAGAGTATCCGACAACCTGTTCTCGCATTCATCATCTGTAACTGTGCCTTCTCCTTCGTTTACCACTATCAAAGGGCACGAGATTTTGTAAAAACAAGCAACTGCATCTTATTGTTCCTTAATACAGAATAGTCGCTATATTGGCGTTCTATAGCTTTGTCCATGAAAACACAGTGATGTCGAAGCGCTTTCTCCGTTGTTCTGCACACGACACAAACATGGCGCCAGCGGCATCGGCCCCATACTTATGCACATCTGTCCCAAAACACGGATATTAATTAATACTCTTCCTCATTCAATACTTAGCATACTGCGGCGTTCACCGTTAACGTGTTCTTCACAGTTTTCTCCAGTGTATTGAGAAAAATACCTCCAGGGTTTTCGAGATAGTCGACTAGTCAAAATGCAACTGGAGAGCTGGTCGATAAGACTAGAAAATGAGACACTGTGGTATACGTGTGTGGCGCTGGAACTTTTCTCTGTCAGTTACTTCCTCCTTTTCTATTCCATTCGTGAGTGGTAGGGGGGAGAAACGGCTATTGGTCAACTATGAAATCGTATCGGCTGATCTCCCGAATGGTGGATTCGTCTCGTCGAAACGTTTCTAAGAGTTTCGTAGCCCTCATCTTCAAGCGAAGCTGTGGTCAGCCTCCGTGAGACATAGAATGTAATGATGCCTTCATGGCCTCTTGACGAAATATATGTAGGAAGAAGGAGAATGCTCTATTAGAACAAATAAGCCCTCAGTCACAAATATTAAGTCAAAATTGACCGGGTATCGACGCTACTATGAGCGTCGTCTTCAGAATTAAACTAACTGTTCTAAAACATATTAGGTGTATAATACATTAATGAAATTAAAGTTTGTACTGCCTGGAAAGAGATGTAGCACATTTAAAAAAATCTAAGCTGGAAAAGCGACGTCATGAATAGTTGTAAATAAGATGGCGAGCCCAAAGGGCTGCTCGTACTTGAGTGAACAAGGGTTGCAACAAGACATTAGCGTCGAAACATGGTCAATTTTGACTTAAAATTTGTCACCGAGGGCTTATTTGTTCTAATATAATTCTGACACGGTCACTGAACCTTAGCAGCTATGTTCAAAGGAGAATGTTGGTTAACTCTCTTTGGGCCGAAATTTCTCATTATTTTTCAATTAAACCACTCTGTTAAGCCAAACGCCTCAATGATAATGCCTGTCACTAGTTTTTGATGACGTATTTACTCTTACTAATTGAATATGTTATGAAATGCGCTTCTCTTCTTTGGAGCTTTCCAATTTATTCTATCAATCCATTCCTGTAAGGGTTAAAGGCTATGACGTTACTGAAGCTTCAGTAGAACGAGCTAACTCCTTCATATGTGAACTACATTTCCTGAGGTTTCTTCCAATAAATTTCAGTCTGGCAGCTGCCTTTCCCACCCTTCGTTTTTGTGCCCATTCCACTTAAAATCGTTCCAATGCATATTAACCGATAATTAATAGATGTGACTGTTTCCAGTGATTGTTCAGCAATGTTATGTAACATTAGTGTTATGAAACAGTTATAGGTGTTCCCGCCTATCTATGAGCCGTTGTAAAATGGCTCTTGATCCTTCTGTTGATGACAACAACCTTGCGACGGTCTATTTTCTGTAGATCAGTTTGTTTCCTTGCTGAATTGTCTATTGATTCAGACATCTGACTGCAGTTATTACTTTCCTTGTTGCCACTAAATATGTATGCAAAATATCTGACTCAAATTTTTTCAAGGAATTTTTTGTCTAATTTTTCACTTCTACCCATTTCCAGTCGAATAACTTGAAATTTTTGCTTTGAGCTTATCTATTTGTAAGTTTATGTTTCGAAATAACTATGTCATGGACACGTAATTAGGATTTACAACTGAATTTGAATACTGAGACGTACGATCCTTCGATATAAACTCAAAAGCGTGGTATAGCTTCGTGTCCCGCCGGGGGCATTTGCGCTCTCCACTGCACAGACTTAGGCCTACCGACATTTCGCATGGGCACACTGTCGTTACCAATGAGAGGTTATACCAGTTACGTGGCACGAGACCTACTATGAGCATTACCCAAAGTTCAGTTTGACGTTGAGTGGGTATGGAATTCTCTATCCACAAATGTACATGCGTGGGAAGCACATCACTCTAATTTTGTGGAAGACGCTCTTGGCTGCCGTTGGTGCTTGCAACATACGTGGGAAAAGTATGATTACTACCCGTAGTCATTGGTGCTTGTTGAACTATGTGGTGGGCGCCTTACGTCGCGAATCATTACTGACTACAAAACAATCAATATCTGTAGACTGTCAGAATAGTTATTCATTGTTACATGCTGTGCCGTAAATTTGGTTACAAAATGTGTATTATGTTGTTTTAGGTTTGAGCTATCACGATTGGCTAACTTACATTGCTAAATTTTTTTGTGTCACAGTGATTCTGTGTAGGTTATCTAGCACATAGCTATAATATTTGAGACCATGACGGTATTTAATTTAAATCATACGTGCTGCTTATGTCGAATTTGTTTTGTATGCAGGAATGAAAAAGTTCAAATTTACTACCCGCAGTTTTACTTTAAGACATGTGGGCATTGTTGTTTAAATTTTATTTACGTATTCTTTCATACAACTGTACTGAGTTAACAAAACTTAAAATCAGCCTATGTACATTTGTACGACTATCTTGAGTTAGATTTGTGTTCTACCCAATGTTTTGTTTGAGTGCTTGTTCCTGATTTCGGGTACTTTAAAGAGACAACACTTACCTATGTATGAGAGTTTAAACAATCTTCATCCGATCTACGTGAACATTATATTTTATGTCGTTTCTATATTTGCTGAATGGATTTTGTTTCCTGGTGCGCTTAGAGGTGTTGGCTGATATGCTAAGTGTTTATTGATGTTTAATGTATTATTCTGAAACTGGGCTTGACTGAAATGTTATTCCGCCTGTTGTGGTAGCACCACAAATTTGAGATTCTAAGCGTTTATTACTAAATTTCTCGGAATGCATTCATCTGAGTTTATGAATTCACCATTAAACGAAAGCAAATCGTTACAACTGTTTACAGAGTCTATACAGTGAGAAGTTAGTGTAATCACAGAACTCTACATAACAGGCCATAATGGCAATGGACGACGTTGATGATGTATTTCGAGTAACACTTCGGATCAAATTTCCTTTCTTATAAACAATTTCTTCATTGATCTAGGTTCATTACGACTATAGAAAAGAAAGAAAGACTACAGCCAACCAAACAAAATGGGAGGTTAATGGTGTACTTCTGTGTTTTCAGCTGAATTCAATGAACTGGAAACAACAACTCTGTTGAAGACGCACACTTATTTGTATCAATAATGTAGGAAGTAACTTTCTGAGTCAACAGTGAACGAATATGGGGGTGGAACCTGTCATTTATAATCGCTCTCTCGTTTGAAGTTTTGCCGACTGTTGTCCTGGCTCGACACATTCTCGCTTAAGTGTTAGAATCGCCCTCTGTATCCTGCTGTTTGTAAATCACACTTTTCTGTTTGGCCACCACAACCTACGTAAATCTGATCATCATTTGCTTTGGGCCTTTGTCCCACTTAAATGTGGGATCGGCCCTTTTACTATGGATGTGGCGATGTTAGTGTTCGAGGGTGGCCGGATGCCCTTCCTGCTGCCCTGGAACGGAATTAGTGTAACCCAACTGCGTCTAGTGTAAGCCATGAAATAGTGTAGACGTTTTGCAGATGTCTGCGAGTGGTGTAACTGAGGCGGGATGTGGGGACCAACCCAGTATCCACCTAGAAGGATTTGGAAAACCGCCTAAAAACCACATCAGGCTGGCCGGCACACCGGCCCTCCTCGTTAATCCGCCGGATGGATTCGTTCCGGGGCCGGCGCGCCTCCCTGAGTCCAGGAAGCGGCGCATTAGCGCCCTCGGCTAACCTGGCGGGTCCTCGATAAATCTGATGAAAGACGTTATTCCACCATGCTGTATTTAAGAGGAGTTAACTCCTCACTGCTAGTTTAGACCACGCTCAACACTAGTAAGTCCGAACGGATTTTGTTTAACACTCAGCCTTCTAAATTTTACTATGAAAATTACATTCTTCTTGAGCAGTTGTTTAGAGGAACTTGAAGCAATTGCTTAGTGGTACGTGATATGTAACTAAATCTATTTGTATCTTAGTGCTTCTGATGGTATTCAACCGACGCGTTCTTAAACGTCAAGTGAGGCACAGTACATGTCATGTAGCTATGACACCAACTGAGCGTGGTCTACATTTGTGGAATACGATATTGCAGTGCCTGTGAACACTTTCTTTGAAGTTGCGTGCATGTCCAAAGGAACAAACACTGCTTCGTAATACAGAAAAAAACCGGCACCGTAATATCGTATTTATCTAAGGACACCGTGCAAACGACTGTCAAGTGAAATGCCTCCCCTGTACGGGAATATACATAATGGGTGCACGAGTACAGGTTGTAGACACATGGTTGACGACCCATGGAAGTTTGGGTCTGGCCGTGAGTCGTGAGCGGATAGCCAAGGCAAGCACTTGCGATGACCTGAAACTCTGGGTTTGAATGCCGGTTGTCGACAAATTTTCTTCGTCGTCATTCCATTATACAGCTGACGGTTGTCCATATTCACAATTGCGAATACACTACGTTTAGTATATGTGAACCGACAGGAGATGTTACGTCTTTTTATGAACATGTCTAATAACTACGTTAGTGCAGTGGTTATAGTGGTACAAACGGAAGTTCGAAGAAAAAGTCGTAAGGCGAATTTGGACACCAAGTTCGATTCGGCAGCAAAATATTTTACTGAAAAACCTGATAAGCTTGCTCAGAAAAAATGACTTTAATGTGGTTTAAAAAATGTGTTGCAGCGACAGTTAAGCCATGAAAAGAAGCTGATCTCAAACTTATTCTAGAAGCATCCACTAATCGAATTCAGCGTTCGACATGACTGACAGATTGTTACAGCTCCATTTACTGATTATTAATATCGTTAAATTGCGTTATGTAGCACCGCAGATATTACAAATATGGAGGATGGCTGTGGCATTCTGCGGGGTGCTCGTGAAACTTGCGTAGAAAAGTACGTTGAAAGTAGTAAAGTAATACCAGTAACTAGTATGCTGAATGTCGAAGTACCTAGCACAGAATCAATAATGACTTTTGGAGCGAGAAAAGAGTAAACACAAAGTGAAACTGGGATGAACTTCCCATCACAGTTGAGTTATTATCTGATAGAGTGCTTTCTAGATCTCAAATAAGATCAATTAAAAATCTGTAATCACATTATCATTACAACCTATTCAAATCTACCAGCACTGGATTCAATATTTGAGTTGTAGAGACTGATCTCCAACATTTCCGCCAACATTGCTTCAACTGTTACCGCGAAAAATATTGTTTTTACAGTCTCAAGATACACATTGTGAAAAATATTGTTTTTACAGTCTGAAGATACAACGTTGTGTATATGTAAGGTAAATGTTAATGTGTTTCTTGATTAGTAAACAAGATATTGTATGTATTTGAATGTTTCAGTGTTTCATCATATAACACAGATGTTAAAAATATTGCTTCTTCAGCCAGTGATGATGATATGTCGATGATGTAATCGAAATCAACATCGATGATATGCCAACATCGCCCATCTATAGTAACGACTCGATGGGACAATAGTGCAGTCGCAAAGCATATTACTTTGTAGGCGTTGCATCCGGTACACACTTGTGAGATTTTTCTCAGTAGTTCATGGATAAACAGACAGAGCTCAACTACATTAATTACAACTTTTGCGAGCGGCAGGAGGCGTGGTCGCGCAACTGTCGACCTTGACTCTTCCCTCCCTCTGCCCTTGCCCTCGACCCCTACCTCCCGCCTAATGTCACAGTTACGTCCGCTGCAGGTGTTGTACCGCTCATCTCGCTTCCCTAGTGCCAATTTATACAGCGGGAACGGCGTCTGGCGTCCACTCCAGTAGCGACTCCGGAACCAACATGGACGGCGCCCGCTGTGCTTCTGCCGTCTCCTCGCTGATGCTAGTGGTCGTGGTCACTGCTACTGCCGGTGAGTACCACTACAAAAATAATCTCTAAACACACTACCGGAAAAAAGTGCAACCACCACGACAAGTTCGTTGCGTTGCCGATTGAGGTGACACTGTAGGAGTACAACATTCAAGTGTAACACATTGTCATAGTGAAGGGTACCTGATAAACGGTGCCATTAGAGTCTGCATACCCCCCCCCCCCTCCTCGTCCCTCTCTGGGGCCACGAAAGTGTGTATTCTCGCATGCAAACGGTCACCTGTGTAGGGTATGGCATCTTGCTGAGGAATTTCCCCAGCAACTAGCGTCTTTTCTCGCAATTGAGCAGTGGGTCCTGCCGGGCCTAGAGAGCGAGTAAGTACATATTCAACTAGTCATGTTTTTGATCAGTGGATTTGGTGTACTCCACGAAAAGCGCGTTGGGTCGCAGCAGTTGTGTGAGGATGTGCCGTGCCCTGCTGAAACAGCACAGAAACGGCCATAGCTAGGGGATAATAGCCAATGCAATGTAGTGGGCACTTGTTATTTTACCCTGCAGAAGCACCAGACAGGACCAGACTAGCAACAGGTGCCCCCTCGCCCCTTCATGAAGTCTAGTAGAGGATTTGTCTGTCGTGGTCGAACGTATACCGGAATAGGCAGCTCACCAGTTTTGCTATATACACTCCTGGAAATGGAAAAAAGAACACATTGACACCGGTGTGTCAGACCCACCATATTTGCTCCGGGCACTGCGAGAGGGCTGTACAAGCAATGATCACACGCACGGCACAGCGGACACACCAGGAACCGCGGTGTTGGCCGTCGAATGGCGCTAGCTGCGCAGCATTTGTGCACCGCCGCCGTCAGTGTCAGCCAGTTTGCCGTGGCATACGGAGCTCCATCGCAGTCTTTAACACTGGTAGCATGCCGCGACAGCGTGGACGTGAACCGTATGTGCAGTTGACGGACTTTGAGCGAGGGCGTATAGTGGGCATGCGGGAGGCCGGGTGGACGTACCGCCGAATTGCTCAACACGTGGGGCGTGAGGTCTCCACAGTACATCGATGTTGTCGCCAGTGGTCGGCGGAAGGTGCACGTGCCCGTCGACCTGGGACCGGACCGCAGCGACGTACGGATGCACGCCAAGACCGTAGGATCCTACGCAGTGCCGTAGGGGACCGCACCGCCACTTCCCAGCAAATTGCTCCTGGGGTATCGGCGAGGACCATTCGCAACCGTCTCCATGAAGCTGGGCTACGGTCCCGCACACCGTTAGGCCGTCTTCCGCTCACGCCCCAACATCGTGCAGCCCGCCTCCAGTGGTGTCGCGACAGGCGTGAAAGGAGGGACGAATGAAGACGTGTCGTCTTCAGCGATGAGAGTCGATTCTGCCTTGGTGCCAATGATGGTCGTATGCGTGTTAGGCGCCGTGCAGGTGAGCGCCACACTCAGGCCTGCATACGACCGAGGCACACAGGGCCAAAACCCGGCATCATGGTGTGGGGAGCGATCTCCTTCACTGGCCGTACACCTCTGGTGATCGTCGAGGGGACACTGAATAGTGCACGGTACATCCAAACCGTCATCGAACCCATCGTTCTACCATTCCTAGACCGGCAAGGGAACTTGCTGTTCCAACAGGACAATGCACGTCCGCATGTATCCCGTGCCACCCAACGTGTTCTAGAAGGTGTAAGTCAACTACCCTGGCCAGCAAGATCTCCGGATCTGTCCCCCATTGAACATGTTTGGGACTGGATGAAGCGTCGTCTCACGCGGTCTGCACGTCCAGCACGAACGCTGGTCCAACTGAGGCGCCAGGTGGAAATGGCATGGCAAGCCGTTCCACAGGACTACATCCAGCATCTCTACGATCGTCTCCATGGGAGAATAGCAGCCTGCATTGCTGCGAAAGGTGGATATACACTGTACTAGTGCCGACATTGTGCATGCTCTGTTGCCTGTGTCTATGTGCCTGTGGTTCTGTCAGTGTGATCATGTGATGTATCTGACCCCAGGAATGTGTCAATAAAGTTTCCCCTTCCTGGGACAATGAATTCACGGTGTTCTTATTTCAATTTCCAGGAGTGTAGTTGAACACCCATCACCCGCATCTAGACAGAATCCACTCTCATCACTGAAGACAACAGAGCACCACTCCACTCTCCTACCAAGTCTTTCACGACACCAGAGTACACATGGTTGGCAGTGCCATGGTGGGAATGGTAGCCTGACCAGATTCACATGTGTTCTTAGTCCTATTTCAAGCAGACGATTCCCAATGGCCCCTGATGACGCAGCTGGTGGAACATCAAATTTTTAGGTGAGTGACGTTCGATCGGCCACCGCCGCTTGCATATTCGGCCGATCTTGATGTATGTCTGTACAAGGCCGTACACATGTGTGGTATGTTCCACAGAACGCTGCAGAAGGCACCGGCAAATCATCAATACACTGTGCCCAGCATGTCAACAATCTGTCAGTAGGTCTATCCAGCTTCCTGCAGGCCCACAATGCTACCCTATTCAAATAGCTGAAGCTGTGCAGCAGGAGTATGAACACGTTGGTTGGAATGATTTTTACTCTTGAATGAATACTGCAAACAATGTTCACCCCTAAAGTCAGCACAGCTACTGCCTGTATAGTCGAAACAGAATGTGAACACACAAGATTTTGTGCGCCATCCGATGACTAAGACGAATGAATCACTAACACCATAATCCCTCCGTATGCGGATATTTTACTCTCTGGTGCCACTGAACACAGTCCCAGGGTGCTGCGTCTTCTTTTCCGGCAGTCTACAAATGTGGCTGTTTTTTATAGCACAGCCATGGGTACATTCAACACAAGATAGCGATTACCATACTCTACAGTCCCGACTCCAAAATTTCACAGGGAAACTTTGCACACCTCTCGCTGTCTGAGATCTCTTCGAAAACCCGTAACTTGATTCACACAGTTTGAAATCTCAGTGCTAATAGTTGTTTTGTTAAACGTTGTTTTGCCTTGGACATTCTTTTTTTTGTACATATGTCTTTGGTTCTTTAAGCGTCCTTCCAATACATAAGCCTAACATTTTTTTAAATTTTTTAACTACTTTAAAACAGGATACAAAATTATGAAAAGTTTTTTTTTGCACTTGCACGATACTGACTGCCGAAATATGTATGGAACGGATACATTCTCTGAAGAATGCATTGCAGTGATGAATTTAATCTTTTATCTTTCCAAGATGACGTCTTGTATTTCTCCTTTTTTCCAGGCATCTCTACGAGACCAACAACTCTAATAATTTATCCCGATATATTTTCTTAAATCTGTGTCACAGTTTAGGACTGTGGGTACAAGTGCGAAAGCCTCCCCTGCTACTGCCGTCACAGCCTGTCATCTGCAAGCTGCCGCGTCATTTACACGGCATCCACCTAAGTGGTATGACTCCTCTTGACTTGTAGGTTCTATCCGTCGGTGCCAAGATTTCACTCTGCGTTCAGTTTACTGGCTGAGCTGTCAATTAAACACAATGCGCGTGCTCCACAATTTTCCTCCTTCATTCGTTAAAATTCTTCTTTGATACTGTTAGAAACATTGTATTTTACACCTGTTCTAAAGCTTTCTTTTGCCTACCTGAAGAATGATCCTTATAGTGATACATTGTTTCCTTAACACCTTGCCACTATCACAATTTTCTCACCTAGTAACTGAAAATACAATGCAGTTGCCGTCACATAGAATTCCGCCTTACTGTGAAAGATATAGATGAGACACCTGTCATGTTGAATGGTGTATCCCACCCAATAGTTTATGTGAAGATTATTTAGCTGATTAGATCGGCACAGGCTGTGATATATATGTGAGCCGGCCAGACAAGTGATCTGGCCGGTACGTTTTGAGACAGTGAGGTACGTTAGAGCAGGAACGCATGTGATGGATGTACTCTTCACCCTTAATAATTATTTCATTCTCCCCTCGGTGAGGGAAAGGACCTGACAGAGGTTCAGGAAACTTTGTTACCCGAGGGGTGGGAAACCACATCACAAAGGTGCCAGAAACGACAGTGATCAGCGATATGAGGATGCACAAGCCAAGGGAAACCGTGCATTAAAAGGAAATAATGTGTACCGCAGGACTAGTGACCTGTAATTGGAAAGTATCATGATAATCTCTCCATCTACAAAAGAGTCTTGATTCGCCCGCCATTCGGATCTTCGGAAGGGGCCTGCCAAAAGGCAAGAGATGGGATTACCAACGAAAGTGTAACACTCTACGAGACGGAGAGTCGAATGCCAGAAGTTTGAACCTTGTACCAAAGCTGTAAATGAAAATGGAAAGGCTTATTCCAGATATAGTGGGACACAGTGAAGTGAAATGGAAGTAAGATGAAGGTTTTAAGTTGGACGAATATAGGGTAACATAAACAGTGGAAACAAATAATATAACTGGAGTAGAATTCGTTATGAATAGGAAGGCAAGAAAGAGAGTGATCTACTGTCAGTATCTGGGTGATAGCTTAGTCTCATCAGATTCGACAGTAAACCCACGGCGGTACCACTATTTCACGCATAAATGACGAAATCGCAAGCAGAAAATGAAGAGACAGAGGACGTACGTAAGGATGTTGAACGAGTAATTCAATGTAGAAAGGGAGATGATAATCGAATAACCATAGGAGACTGGAACGCGATTGTGGAGGAAGGAATAGTAGGAAGGTTTACCGGCGAATATGTCCATGATACCAGGAATGGGAGAGGAGAAAAACTGATTTCTGCACAAAATTTCAACTAGGAACAAAGAACTCATAACTGCCCGGAGAGCTGGACGCATTAAAGCGCCGCTTCCGGGGTGGGGATGGGCTCCGGCTTTGTATCGAATTAACAACTAGGGTTGGTGTACCGTCCAGCCTGATTGTGGTTTTTAGGCTGTTTGCCCAAGTCCCGCTAGGTGAATAACGGTCTAATACTCAATTCTCGCCTCAGTTACACGATTCGCTAATATTGTAAGACATTCGCTCACTTTCACATTAATTAAACTACACACAGACAGTTGTGGTACACATATTTATTCCATATGCCTACTTGCGCAGATCTCGACAAAACCAAGAGAAAGAGTAGACAGAGAGCAACACAGAATCAACGAAAAGAAATAAAAATAGCTGTCATATGAAAACAGAGCGAAAGAAGCAACGATACGACAGAGGATTATAGTATAAGTGGTTTATTTGTCACTATCCTTATTATTTAGTTACTTTCATGTTCCGTGGATCATTTTGCACGATAAATCGTTATGATATGGAACGATTCATTTTCCATTCATATTGGAAATTAATTTGTACATCTATTTGTACTCGAAACATCACCTTATATATATATATTCGTAGCCACCACGTTTTAGACATTACAAACATTGAAATTCTTCTACGGAATAGAAGCAGTTATCAAGGGGAGACGTTTATATCGCTGGGTATGTGGTCACTCCTTTCTGTGCTAAAGACAACCTTTATGTTGAGTAATGTATACCTCATTGTAGTGGAGTATTTACAACAAACTTCATGAGGGAATAAAGACACTGTGAAGCAGTAGTCCGAATGCCAAACTCCTTAAACAGATGGCTACAAGACTATAGCGGGTGAGCACCACATATTATTCTTACAGCACGTTTTTGGGCAATGAAAACCTTCATTCTTAAAAATGAGTTACCCCAGAAAATTATTCCATATGACCTTACTGAATGAAAATAAGCAAAATATGCCAACTTACTGATTTCTCTCTCCCCAGAATTTGCTATGATACTAAGTGCAAATGTGGCCACACTAAGTTGTTTTCGGAGTTCCAAAATGTGTTTTTTCCAATTTTAGCTCTCATCAATATGGACACCTAATAATTTTGAAGTTTCCAAGCTATGTATTATTTCATGACCATGTGTTACACTTATCACTGGTGCATTACCCCTAGAGGCGCAGAACTGAATATGATGTGTCTTCGAGAAATTCAGAGTGAGACCATTTGCAGAACACCAGTGATACTTTTAAGAACTTTGTTCAACATTTCTTCCATTTCTGTTATATATACTGGGGAGTGATTTCAATTCTTGTGTCATCAGCAAAACGAACGATTCTGCTAGTTGTACATTATACGTTAGATGATTTACACATATGAGAAACAGTAGTGGACCTACGATTGAGCCTTGGGGAAGCCAATAGGTGATTTCTGCCCAGTCAGAATTATGTCCTGGATTTTTTTGGTTGAATTACTATTAACTACAACTTCCTGCATTCTTTTGGTGAGATATGACATGACCCTGGCTTGGCAATACCATAAATCCCATAAAAACCCTATGTATCTGGGATTATACAATGATTCACAGAACCAAATGCCTTGGATATGTCACAGAAATACCTATCGAAGCTATTTTGTTACTTAAAGTTTGTAATACCTGCTGTGTGAACATGTAAACAACATTCTCAGTAGAGCAACACTTCTGAAACTCAAACTGTGAGTTGCTGATGATATTATTGTTGCCAAGGTGAGATACTATTCTTGAACTGTAGTTACTCAAAAATTTTGGAAAATGATGTCAGCATTGAAATTGGTTGGTAGTTACTCTTGTCACCTTTCTTACCTAGGGGTTTAACAACGGCATATTTTAGTCTCTCTGTAAAAAGGCCTCGGCGATCAGATAGGGATCAGGATGCCAATGTGTGCCCCCTGTTTTGGCTCTTCAGGCAGTGACTGTGCTGAGTTTCAAGGAGAACAGTGTTTGCAACATTCATTCTAGGGTACAATCACACCTCGCCAACGAGTATGCACTCCGTATGAACAGTTTCAGCCCTTTAAACGGGATCACCTCGCGTGCCCGGTGGGAGCTGGATGGACATATCGTCGGATTACTGCATGGGTTGGGAGGGATGTATTGGTGGTGCTTTGCTGCTTTAACCAGGGAAAAGGACGCAGAAATCCCCAAGATGGGCAAAGTTTTACGAAAGTTCGAAATAAGGCATATTCTTCAATGCGAGATGCTTAATAACCCAATGAAATTCAGGTCATACATAAAGCACACCAGTGGCAAGACGCAATCAGTACCTTCGCTGCTCCATAACAACGGTGAATCACTGATGACAGTGCCACCGAAGCAGAGTTATTAAACACGTTTTTCGGAAACTCCTTCACCAAAGAAGACGAAGTAAATATTCCTGATTTACAATAAAGAACAACTGCCAAGATGAGAAACATAGAAGCATATATCCTCGGAGTAACGAAGCAGCTTAAATCAGTTAAAAATGGCAAGGCTCCAGTACAGATTATATACCAGCCAAGTTCCTTTCAGATTATGCTGATAAAATACCTCCATATTTAGCAATTATATGCAACCATTCTCTCACAGAAAGATCCGTACCTAAAGACTGGAAAATTGCTCAAGTCACGCCTACGCCCAAAAAGGGAAGTAGGAGTAATCCGCTGAATTACAGGCCTATATCACTGACGTTGATCTGCAGTAGGGTTTTGGAACGTATACTGTATTCGAACATTATGAAGTGCCTCGAAGAGAACGGTTTATTGATACATTGTCAGCACGGTTTCAGAAAATATCTTTCTTGTGAAAACACAACTAGTTCTTTATACTCATGATGTAATAAGTGCTATCGACAGGGGATGTCAAATTCAATCCAGAAGGCTCTCGACACCACTCTTCACAAGCGTCTTCTAACCAAACTGAGTGCCTACAGATTATCGCCTCAGTTGTGCGACTGGATTCGTGATGTCCTGTCAGAAAGGTCACAGTTCGTAGTAATAGACGGAAAGTTATCGTGTAAAAGAGAAGTAGTATCCGGCGTTCCCCAAGGAAGTTTTATAGCCCCTGTATTGCTCCTGATCTATATTAACGACATAGGAGACAATTTGAGTAACTGTCTTAGATTGTTTGCAAATGATGCTGTCATTTACCCCCTTGTAAAGTCACCAGATGATGAAAAAGACTTGCAAAATGATTTAGATAAGATAACTGAATAAGGAAAAGTGTGAAGTTGTTCACATGAGTACTAAAGGAAATCAGCTAAATTTCAATTACGCGGTACGTGACACACATCTGAAAGCTGTAAATTCTACTAAATACTTACGGGTTACAATTACAAATAACCTAAACTGGAACGATCACATAGGTAATACCGTGGGTAAAGCAAACCAAAGACTGCGATTCATTGGCAGAACACTTGGAAGGTACAAACAGGTCCACTAAAGAGACTGCTTACACCACGCTTGTACGCCGTATTCTGGAGTATTGCTGTACGGTGTGGGATCCGCATCAGGTGGGACTGACGGATGACATCGAATAAGTACAAAGAAGGGCAGCTGCTTTTGTATTATCGTGAAATAGGGGAGATAGTGTCACAGACATGATACGTGAATTGGGGTGGCAATCATTGAAACAAAGGCGTTTCTCGTTGCAACGGGATCTTCTCATGAAATTTCAATCACCACTTTTCTGCTCCGATTGCGAAAACATTCTGTTGGCACCCATCTACATGAGGAGAAATGATCATCACTATAAAGTAAATCAGGGCTCGCACAGAAAAATTTAAGTGCCCGTTCTACCCGCGTGCCGTTCGAAAGTGAAAAGGTAGAGAGACAGCTTGAAGGTGGTTCATTGAACCCTCTGCCAGGCACTTTATTGTGAATAGCAGGGTAATCACGTAGATGTAGATGTAGATGTAAATGATTTGGTTACCATTTCCATATTTCCATGCAGTTAGAACACGTTCTGGGCGTCCCCCCCCCCCTCCCCCCCTCACCTCCCCCCCCCCCCCCCCTCCCATCCAGACAGAAGCACTTCACGAACGAAGCATTGTTTGAGCAACGGTGCCTGAAGAAACGTCGTCCTTGGAAGAAATCCGGGCACATGCTGCATCTCCTGTGTTACCAAGAGCCACTGGGAACCGTCTGCTAGCAGCAAGATTAAGATCACGTGTGCCTTTCGACAGGCTATTACTGATACCACGACACCGCCAAGAATGAATGGTTTGGTGTCGTTAAAGAGTTTGGAATGGCGCTCTGTTATCTGGAGTAATGAGAGTACTTCTTGTCTGTGTGAGAGTGATGGACGTACTCGTGCGTGGGGCGAGCCTAGTTAGCGGCCTACTGCAGAGTGCGTCCGCCAACAACAACGAGGTCCCATCCCAGGCTTCATGCTGTTGGGTGTCATCGGTTACAATGAATACGGACTTCAGGTCTTAATGACAAGAAATTATTATCTGGAACTGAAGGACATATTATGTTCGCAATCCATCCTTCCATTACATTTATTTTCTCAAGGTAGTGTAATTCAATTAAATAGTCTGAAAGAGGATACAGAAATATCTAACTTGAGTGAGAGGACGTCTGAGAAAACCGTGCTGTCACGGATTAAGAACGAGTTACGAGAAGTGTTTGAATAAGATGGGTACATCTCTGAGCTGCTCTTACTGTTGTTGTTGAGATCTAACAGACGTCATGGACTTCCAGTCGTGAGTTGACAGATAGTGAAGCAGTATGGGGATGGTAGGCAACATTGCATCGTATTACGTATAAATGCAATTTTGCATTCTCATTGTAGTTAATGAAGTAAAATAATAAGCGAGTTACAGAAGAGAAAATCCCGTATCAGAAATTAAGTCAAGTTGTGTCCCAAAATACTCTTACAGAAAAGGAATTCTGCAACAAGAAAATGAAGTCCATATAACTGCAGGTGACCGAACGTCTACACAGGATCCGTCGAAAATTTCATACGTCGTCGTCTCTTAGACAAAGTAAGAGATCAAGATACTGTCGTAACTGATAAGCAGAACTTAAAACAATAGGGAACGCTTTTGTAAGACTGTATCCACAGGTATCACAACTTACAAATATAGACGTATACTCTCATTTACATAATCAAATAATATCTGTTTATTACTCATTTTTAATAATATAATTAGATTTTTTATTGGATCCTGCTACAACAACTCGCAGTCACATTTGGCGAGCCTGCGGGGTAAAGTAACAAGTACTAGCTACACTGCACAGGTTGTTGCGTATCTTCGACAGAAAGGTGACATGATTTTTCAGCAGAATAACGCACATCCACATACGACTGTCGTGATCCAATGTGCTCCTCGTCGTGTAAAACAAGTGCGCTGGGCAGTAAGTTCAGCAGATCCCTCGCCAGTTGAGCACGCATGGGGCGTGACTAAGTGGGAACTTCTCCGTTCTCCAGAGCTTGCAAGAACGATTTCCAAATTGCAACAAAAGGCGCAAAATGCTTTGGAGGACACTCTATCGCAAGATGTCATTTGGCACCTATCCGATCGTTTCCATGCGAAGCTACACGCCTGCATTGCCGCCAGAGTGACGTGCGCGGTGTATTGAGCAACTGTTTGGGCAATCTTTTCAGTGACAAGTCTATATCATTTGGTGTGAATTTGTAGTCATACACTCCTACAATGATGAACTACCTGTCACATCATTTGTGATTAAAATGCGGCACTGTATGTACTGAAAGGTAGTACAGACATTGGATCACCATGGAAATACTGGCAAGTACTTTTTCTGTCATTGGAAGGGACGAAAGCTTATCCTAGCGGATACACTTTTCGAACAACTTACGAGACTTTAGCCAGGTAAAATTTACAGCGACAGGCGACATTTCGGCGGTTTTACATCCCGATATTTTCAAGGCCCAAACTGCAATGGACAGGCAAATTAAAAACCCCGATTCTTGAAGTAATTCAGGAAAGATAACACATTCACACTGACCCCTAATGACACCAAAGATGACCAAACTCAGACATACCGATAGTGAAACTGCCGGCCGGAGTGGCCGTGTTGATTCTGGGCGCTACAGTCTGGAGCCGAGCGACCGCTACCACCGCAGGTTCGAATCCTGCCTCGGGCATGGATGTGTGTGATGTCCTTAGGTTAGTTAGGTTTAATTAGTTCTAAGTTCTAGGTGACTGATGACCTCAGACGTTAAGTCGTATAGTGCTCAGAGCCATTCGAACCATTTTGATAGTGAAACTACGAACTATCAGGTGGTTAACATAGACTCTGTCCCTCTGTTTTTTGACTAGGGAGAGAGTAGGATTCCAAGCAGTGTTAAAAAAAAGCCTCCATAACTGTTTACATGGCTACTCGCTAATTTAATCTCAACTGTCTCCTTACTAACACTATCCCACGCCAATATCTCGGTATTGTTATATATCACAGGGTGGCCAGTATCCAAGCAACGTTCGGCAATAGCAGATCTACTTGGCTGCTGTAAACGTGTGTGCCATTTCTGCTCAGTACATCGGTCCTCCACGTTCCTGATAGTCTGACGAATATATGCCATGCACAGCTACAAGGAATGCGGTATACACCCGCCTTACGCAAACCAAGCTCATCCTTAACCGAACCTAAAAGCTCTCTAATTTTAGATGGAGGACGGAAAACACATTTAACATCGTACTTCTGTAAAATACGACCGATCTTGTTGGAAGTGCTTCCTACGTAAGGCAAAAAGACAGTAGACTTAGGTGTCAACTCAGTTTTATCATCAATCTCCCGATACACAATTGGTCGATAGCGCAACAAGTGTTTCACCATATAATTTATCAAGGCATACATGCCTAGAGTAAGGAACACGGATTTAATACAGGAAAACTGGTCTTCAGTGGCATACCACCTCAGTCCAAAACATTTCAAGGCTGTATTAATAAAAAAAAACATAGAAAAGCTGAACAGTTGTTGTAATGATTCAAGCGTTCTGCACAGGCTCCCTCGACTACACACAGAAGGTTCATAAAGGCAAGGGGACCCTACAGGAAAGGCCTGCTTTGGAATGTTGTTCAATTACACACATTCGCACCTTTTACTGTCTTGGGAAAATACCAGAGACCCATTCCGTACCTTGTCGGTGTGTGGTAGATTGATATAGGTAACACTCATGACGATATTTTCCAGGAAAGAACTGCCTGCGTTTTAAATTTGAATCAACTTGTGGCAGGCGTCCAAGCGCCGCTGTTTTTCTTCCGGAGACAAGGTGTGAGGGGAAACCTTGGCACACATTTTTCTCTTCTTGAAAACTTTCCAGAGAATTTCCTGAAGGGGTGATTGAGAGATTTTCGTTTAGTTACTCCAATAGTTTGTGCCATAAAAACATTGACACAATAAGACTGCACATGCATGGACGGTGGATATAAGAAAAGCTAATGCAAGAGCTGCAAGAACGTCACGTAACCCGACAGGAAAATGGGAGGTGGCTTTCATAGCATGAAGACCTTGTAAACAAAGCTGGAATTACTCCCGGTAAAAAAGGATAAACCATGAAATGTCAGACGCTGCAGTGGTTGATTACTCCACAGGTGTTGACTTCTAATTGTGTCTAGGCGTACGATAGAAACAAACTAACAAGAAGCTCAACAAATATTATCAATAAAGAGTTTTGTGTCATCAGGTACGCACAAAAACCACCCCGTGAAGTTCTTTGCAAAGAGTTTGTATATTTCTCAATCACAAACAGCTAAAACAAGCATGTAACGTCAAGATGGGTGGAAGACTTTCAAAGTAACATCCGAGTGCTGCAGTGTGGGATCGTATCCAGTTGTGTTAGAAGCACACCGTGTCAATATCGCGATCATTAGAGACGAAATCAATGGACGGGAACGAGGGATAAAAATGAACTGGTACCATCTGGGACCCCAGTGAGATGACTCACCAGTAACTCTATCTCCACCCTTTTCGAATGTGGGTCGAATCATTGGAACAATGCGCTGTCTGTCTCGACAGAGAAGCTAAGTTTTTTACTGCGAGACCGGAACATATTGCATATATGCACTTTGTCTCTACAAAAGACTAGAGAAGACAAATGAACTGCTTTAATGAAAGCTTCAAAGTTGTGTTCGAAATGCCACATTAGCGTTCGTTTTTGACTCAGAATTTTTATTTTTCTGAAATTTCACGAAGACCGTTTTCTTACATTTGCTTACACCACTTTAGGTGATCTATACTGATGATCGCCTAATTATTTCGTGAATACAAACCACTTTAAGAAATACTAAGAGGGAATGAACTGAGTCAGAGATTTCATAGCAAATTGTATTGTTACTTTACACATCAACAAACCGCAGGCGGCTTTCGCTGTTGTGTGGGTAAACTACGAGAGGTAAGCATTCCGTACCTAATCATCAAAACTCACTACTCATAAGTTACGCCCCGTTTCGGAAGCTTCAAAACTTCTTCAAGTAACAGTTTAAGTTTTACCTGAAGGGCAATGCTGTTAAAAAATCAATAATATCGAAAATTGTAAATAAGATATAAACATATATCTGTTATTACAAGAACAAAATGAAACACCTACCGCATCTGATGTAGTATACATACACTCCTGGAAATTGAAATAAGAACACAGTGAATTCAATGTCCCAGGAAGGGGAAACTTTATTGACACATTCCTGGGGTCAGATACATCACATGATCACACTGACAGAACCACAGGCACATAGACACAGGCAGCAGAGCATGCACAATGTCGGCACTAGTACAGTGTATATCCACCTTTCGCAGCAATGCAGGCTGCTATTCTCCCATGGAGACGATCGTAGAGATGCTGGATGTAGTCCTGTGGAACGGCTTGCCATGCCATTTCCACCTGGGGCCTCAGTTGGACCAGCGTTCGTGCTGGACGTGCAGACCGCGTGAGACGACGCTTCATCCAGTCACAAACATGTTCAATGGGGGACAGATCCGGAGATCTTGCTGGCTAGGGTAGTTGACTTACACCTTCTAGAGCACGTTGGGTGGCACGGGATACATGCGGACGTGCATTGTCCTGTTGGAACAGCAAGTTCCCTTGCCGGTCTAGCAATGGTAGAACGATGGGTTCGATGACGGTTTGGATGTACCGTGCACTATTCAGTGTCCCCTCGACGATCACCAGAGGTGTACGGCCAGTGTAGGAGATCGCTCCCCACACCATGATGCCGGGTGTTGGCCCTGTGTGCCTCGGTCGTATGCAGTCCTCATTGTGGCGCTCACCTGCACGGCGCCAAACACGCATACGACCATCATTGGCACCAAGGCAGAAGCGACTCTCATCGCTGAAGACGACACGTCTCCATTCGTCCCTCCATTCACGCCTGTCGCAACACCACTGGAGGCGGGCTGCACGATGTTGGGGCGTGAGCGGAAGACGGCCTAACGGTGTGCGGGACCGTAGTCCAGCATCATGGAGACGGTTGCGAATGGTCCTCGCCGATACCCCAGGAGCAACAGTGTCCCTTATTTGCTGGGAAGTGGCGGTGCGGTCCCCTACGGCACTGCGTAGGATCCTACGGTCTTGGCGTACATCCGTGCGTCGCTGCGGTCCGGTCCCAGGTCGACGGGCACGTGCACCTTCCGCCGACCACTGGCGACAACATCGATGTACTGTGGAGACCTCACGCCCCACGTGTTGAGCAATTCGGCGGTACGTCCACCCGGCCTCCCGCATGCCCACTATACGCCCTCGCTCAAAGTCCGTCAACTGCACATACGGTTCACGTCCACGCTGTCGCGGCATGCTACCAGTGTTAAAGACTGCGATGGAGCTCCGTATCCCACGGCAAACTGGCTGACACTGACGGCGACGGTGCACAGATGCTGCGCAGCTAGCGCCATTCGACGGCCAACACCGCGGTTCCTGGTGTGTCCGCTGTGCCGTGCGTGTGATCATTGCTTGTACAGCCCTCTCACACTGTCCGGAGCAAGTATGGTGGGTCTGACACACCGGTGTCAATGTGTTCTTTTTTCCATTTCCAGGAGTGTATATCAGGTTCTTTTTGTCCGCATTACCTATTTTTGCCTGAGATCTCGTATCAGCGTACTAGAAACGTTTCTGGTGATTTTGTCTCCAGGCTCACTGAGACGGGATGAAACTTTTATCGTAGTGCCTGCAAAGTGCGAACGCTTCGCAGTCCCCAGAGCAGAGCTACGATGACCGTGGCCGCCGGGAGATCAGGCTATGAATTTCTGTGCGGTCGATGTGACGTTATCAGTATTCTGAGTACAACATATCACGTACGAGTCCGTGGCTGAAACATTCACATGAGAGCAGTACGACCATTTCCGGCCAGGTGACAATCTTCTGGTGTCGCGTCGTGCTTGACGTAGCCAAACCAGTATTCCCCTCGACAATACAGTCACCACCAAACAAAGTATCGGCTGCACTTCGAGCGAGTGTCCTCTGTTACGTCTGACATTAACGACATAAATCAACAAAACACTTTCACCCAGGTATCAAATATTTCCGTGCTGCAGCGGTGGTACGTTGATTTTCCATTACTCTGACCGGTTGCCGATGGATATGGTGACCATAAGTCCCGATTAATTGGGATTGTCCCCTTTTTTTAGGCTCAAAAATTTGTCCCGACATTTTTTTAAAAACAAGCAATTTCTCCCGACTTTCAAGGATTACTTTCAGACATTTACAAAGTGGTTAAAAATTTTCTGAGTGTCGATTTTATAAACTATCAATTGAAACTGACATTCCGTACGTTGGTAGTACCAGATAATGTGCAGCTTAAGCACTATAATTGTTGCATACTCTTATTTTCTTTGCTTTTGCTTGCCATTGTTGTCGGCACTCAGTATCAGTCTCGTGAAGTGCTAGCACGTCGTGGCGATGCCGAAACGAAAATCGAAGTTTTCGGAAGCGTTTCAAAGGAAATTTCCTTGCTTCACTGCTACAGACAATGACTGTTCAGCAAAATGTAAAGTATGTAACTGTGCTGTATCCGTGTCTCATGGTGGTGCTGCATATCTCAAGCATCATATGGAATCAGAGAAACACAGGAAGAATCTTCGATCGGCTGGTTCCCCGCGAAAAATGACGAGATATTTTGTAACTTCAAATACACAGGAACAGAAAAACGTAGCTGCAGCAGCAGAAACCCTGTCATTCCATGTTGTTAATGAGTGCAGTGTTCAACTAAACAAAAAAATTTCCTGATTCTAAGATTGCAGAAAATGTTTCGTGTGGAAGAACAAAGTGTGAAGTAATTCTCAACACTGTTATAGCTCCGCATTCCCAGAAACAGGTAATAGCTCCTGTAAATAGTGCAAAATACTTTTCAATATCTACTAATGCTAGCAACCATGGGCATCAGAAAATTTTTCCTGTGATAGTTCAGTATTTTTCTGTAAGTGAGGGTGGACTGCAAACGAAATTGCTTGATCTTGATGAATTGCAGAACGAAAAGTCCGAAACAATTTCCAGTTATCTTTCTCGTTTTATACAGTCATTCATTATCATCTCGAAGTGTGTTGCATTTGGTGCAGACAATACTAACTGTAATTTTTTGGGGGTTAATGAAGAAAGAGGGTAATAATGTTTTCACACATCTGAAAGAAAAATTAAAAAACTCTAACATTGTTGGCATAGGTTGTCCAGCACATGTTGTTCATAACACACTTCAAAGTGCTTGTGATGCTTTATCTGTTGACATTGACTGCATTGTCATGAAGTTGTACAGTCATTTTCATCTTTTTCTATTCGTGTAGCAGAATTCACTACATTCTGTGAATTTGTTGGTGTCACTTACAAAAATTTACTTTCCTTTTCCAAAACAAGGTGGCTTTCATTGTTGCCAGCCACAGAAAGGATCTTGAAAATGTATGAACCTTTGAAATCTAACTCAAAGTGCCCTGCAGTCTTAAAGAGTTTTTTCAGTGATCCTATAAATGAATATTATTTACTTTTTGTACTTTCACAAATGAGTGTTTTCCAACAATCCATTCTGAGCATTGAGAAACAGAATAATTCCATATGTGAAGTATTAGCAGTCTTAAATAAAGCTTTGACAAGTCTAAATTCAAGGAAACATGAACATTTTCTACTACTAAGAGTGTGAAAACTGCTGAATGATTGTGATGACCAGTCTGTTAAGAAATTTGAAATAGCAGTATCAACGTTTTATGATGTTTCAGTAGACTATTTATCCTCATGGTTACAGGGAATAGCTGAGTTTTCTGTATTCTCATGGATGATGCTCACAGAACCACGAGAACGGTCAGTAGTTGAAAATGCTTTAATGTGGCTAAATGAAAAGGGAATTCTAGTAAATGACAGCATCTTATTTGATGAAATAGTTCATTTACAGTCATTTGTAAAACAAGTGGAAACAGACAGTCAACAATGGAATCAGTTGATGGCACATGAAAAATGGTGTAGGTTTTTCAGATCTCGCCAGTGTAATGAATAGTTCAGAGAATCGCTTAATACAGCGCTATACTTCTTTTCACTCCCTGCCCACAATGCAAATGTTGAAAGAGTTTTCAGCTTACTATAGTCACAGTGAAGAGATGAGAGCAATAGATTTACGTTGAGGAGCTTTAAGTGTTTAAACTTCAGTAAATACAGTTGCACAGACTTCCATTCATACCTATTAGGCAAACCTGAGTTGCTGAATGAAGTTTAGTCTTCGAAGAAATATGATTGCAGTGTGGAATCCACTAATCCATAAATTCCTTGTGTTCACTTTTCTTAGTGATTGTTACTGTATGTCTTTCTACATTCTGTGTTATAAGTGTTACATTTCTTAATAAGTAAATATCTGAAATTTGAAATGTACTTCTTTCCAGCCTTTCCATTCTTTGTTTAGTTTTGTATACACACACACAAACACATACACACACAAATATCAGTGAAGGCTATATTTGCAGAGGAAGAAGAAATGTTAGCATTAAAAGTGATATTTAACGAGAAATAAAAATTGTCCCACTTTTTTACCAAGAAAATGTATGAAAGTCCCACTTTTGTCCGAAGAAAATATGGTCACCGTACCGATGGGACTTATTGAGTGCTGTACCACCATGCAAGCACCGTTAAAACAGTTCTTAAAACACCACTGTGATTGTTTTGAAATCCAAGCCGACTGGATTTCTAATTTAATTATTTTGCGAAACACGAAACACTGAATATTATTTAAAGGTAAGGCTTCATGCTGTACAGGACCTGGGAATAATTTTAAGAGCAACATGGTGTTATGTACTATTACGCAACCTACATTTGACTTCCTTGCTGGCGTTCATCTACATCTACATCTACATCCATTCTCCGCAAGCCACCTGACGGTGTGTGGCGGAGGGTACCCTGAGTACCTCTATCGGTTCTCCCTTCTATTCCAGTTTCGTATTGTACGTGGAAAGAAGGATTGTCGGTATGCTTCTGTGTGGGTTCTAATCTCTCTGATTTTATCCTCATGGTCTCTTCGCGAGATATACGTAGGAGGGAGCAATATACTGCTTGACTCTTCGGTGAAGGTATGTTCTCGAAACTTTAACAAAAGCCCGTACCGAGCTACTGAGCGTCTCTCCTGCCGAGTCTTCCACTGGAGTTTATCTACCATCTCCGTAACGCTTTCGCAATTACTAAATGATCCTGTAACGAAGCGCGCTGCTCTCCGTTGGATCTTCTCTATCTCTTCTATCAACCCTACCTGGTGCGGATCCCCCACTGCTGAGCAGTATTCAAGCATTGGGCGAACAAGCGTACTGTAACCTACTTCCTCTGTTGTCGGATTGCATTTCCTTAGGATTCTTTCAATGAATCTCAGTCTGGCATCTGCTTTACCGACGATCAACTTTATATGATCATTCCATTTTAAATCACTCCTAATGAGTACTCCCAGATAATTTATGGAATTAACTGCTTCCAAGTGCTGACCTGTTATTTTGTAGCTAAATGATAAGGGACCTATCTTTCTATGTACTCGCATCACATTACACTTGTCTACATTGAGATTCAATTGCCATTCCGTGCACCATGCGTCAATTCGCTGCAGATCCTCCTGCATTTCAGTACAATTTTCCATTGTTGCAACCTCTCGATACACCACAGCATCATCTGCAAAAAGCCTCAGTGAACTTCCGATGTCATCCACCAGGTCATTTATGTATATTTTGAATAGCAACGGTCCTATGACACTCCCCTGCGGCACCCCTGAAATCACTCTTACTTTGGAAGACTTCTCTCCATTGAGAATGACATGCTGCGTCCTGTTATCTAGGAACTCCTCAATCCAATCACACAATTGATCTGATAGTCCGTATGCTCTTACTTTGTTCATTAAACGACTGTGGGGAACTGTGTCAAACGCCTTGCGGAAGTCAAGAAACACGGCATCTACCTGTGAACCCGTGTCTAAGGCGCTCTGAGTCTCGTGGACGAATAGCACGAGCTGGGTTTCACACGACCGTCTTTTTCGAAACCCATGCTGATTCCTACAGAGTAGATTTCTAGTCTCCAGAAAAAACATTATACTCGAACATAATACGTGTTCCAAAATTCTACAACTGATCGACGTTAGAGATATAGGTCTATAGTACTGCACATCTGTTCGACGTCCCTTCTTGAAAACGGGGATTACCTGTGCCCTTTTCCAATCTTTTGGAACGCTTCGCTCTTCTAGAGACCTACGGTACACCGCTGCAAGAAGGGGGGCAAGTTCCTTCGCGTACTCTGTGTAAAATCGAACTGATATTCCATCAGGACCAGCAGCCTTTCCTCTTTTGAGCGATTTTAATTGTTTCTCTATCCCTCTGTCGTCAACTTCGATATCTACCATTTTGTCAACTGTGCGACAATCTAGAGAAGGAAGCACAGTGCAGTCTTCCTCTGTGAATCAGCTTTGGAAGAAGACATTTAGTAATTCGGCCTTTAGTCTGTCATCCTCTGTTTCAGTACCATTTTGGTTACAGAGTGTCTGGACATTTTGTTTTGATCCACCTACCGCTTTGACATAGGACCAAAATTTCTTACGATTTTCTGACAAGTCAGTACATAGAACTTTACTTTCGAATTCATTGAAAGCCTCTCGCATAGCCCTCCTCACACTGCATTTCGCTTCGCGTAATTTTTGTTTGTCTGCAAGGCTTTGGCTATGTTTATGTTTGCTGTGAAGTTCCCTTTGCTTCCGCAGCAGTTTTCTAACTCGGTTGTTGTACCACGGTGGCTCTTTCCCATCTCTTACGATCTTGCTTGGCACATACTCATCTAACGCATATTGTACCATGGTTTTGAACTTGGTCCACTGATCCTGAACACTGTCTGTACTTGAGACAAAACTTTTGTGTTGAGCCACCAAGTACTATGAAATCTGCTTTTTGTCACTTTTGCTAAACAGAAAAATCTTCCTACCTTTTTTAATATTTCTATTTACGGCTGAAATCATCGATGCAGTAGCCGCTTTATGATCGCTGATTCCCTGTTCTGCATTAACTGATTCAAATAGTTCGGGTCTGTTTGTCACCAGAAGGTCTAATATGTTATCGCCACGAGTCCGTTTTCTGTTTAACTGCTCAAGGTAGTTTTCAGATAAAGCACTTAAAAATATTTCACTGGATTCTTTGTCCCTGCCACCCGTTATGAACGTTCGAGTCTCCCAGTCTATATCCGGCAAATTAAAATCTCCACCCAGAACTATAACATGGTGGGGAAATCTACTCGAAATATTTTCCAAATTATTCTTCAGGTGCTGAGCCACAACAGCTTCTGAGCCCGGGGGCCTATAGAGACATCCAATTACCATGTCTGAGCCTGCTTTAACCGTGACCTTCACCCAAATCATTTCACAATTCAAATCTCCGTGAATTTCCTTTGATACTATTGCACTTCTTATCGCTATAAACACGCCTCCCCCTTCACTGTCCAGCCTATCTCTGCGGTATACATTCCAATCCGAGTTTAGGATTTCATTATTGTTTACGTCTGGTTTCAGCCAACTTTCTGTTCCTAGTACTATATGGGCGTTGTGACCATTTATTAATGAGAGCAGTTCTGGGACCTTTCTATATACGCTCCTGCAGTTAACTATAAGCACATTAATATTGTTATTCCTTGTTGCATTTTGCCTACTCCTGCCTTGCCGCGTCTCAGGAGGCGTCTTGTCGGGCCTAGGGAGGGAATTCTCTAACCTAAAAAAACCCCATGTGCACTCCACACGTACTCCGCTACCCTCGTAGCCGCTTCCGGCGTGTAGTGCACGCCTGACCTATTCAGGGGGACCCTCCATTTCTCCACCCGATAGCGGAGGTCGAGAAATTTGCACCCCAGCTCTCCGCAGAATCGTCTGAGCCTCTGGTTTAAGCCTTCCACTCGGCTCCAAACCAGAGGACCGCAATCGGTTCTGGGAACGATACTACAAATAGTTAGCTCTGAATCCACCCCGCGAGCGAGGCTTTCCGCCTTCACCAACTCCGCCAACCGCCTGTACGAACTGAGGATGACCTCTGAACCTAGACGGCAGGAGTCATTGGTGCCGACATGAGCAACAATTTGCAGTCGGGTGCACCCAGTGCTCTCTATCGCCGCCGGTAGGGCCTCCTCCACATCTCGGATGAGACCCCCCGGCAAGCAGACAGAGTGAACACTGGCCTTCTTCCCCGACCTTTCCGCTATTTCCCTAAGGGGCTCCATCACCCGCCTAACGTTGGAGCTCCCAATAACTAATAAACCCCTCCCCCCATGTGCCTGCTCGGACCTTGCTGAAGGAGCAGCCACATGTCCACTCACAGCCAGAGCAGGCGATGCCACACGGCCAGCCTCCACATTGACCCTCCGCCTCGTGCGCCGCGAACGCCGCTGAACCCGCCACTCCCCTTGGGGAGAGGATGGCCCAACCGCGCCCGGTACCCGCGAAGATATCTCGACAGCAGGCACAGTGGGTGAAGCATGTAACACCTGGGTGTACCTTGCGACGCACCAGACTCCCCACTGCCGCTACACTCCGAGGCAGCAGCCTGAAGACGGCTGACCGCGGCCATCAACACGCTCAGCTGTTCGCGAAGAGTGGCCAGCTCCTCCTGCGTCCGTACACAGCAGCCACACATCCTATCCATCCTAAGAAATCAATTTACTATAGAGTGTTAATAAACTTTTAAATAGACTGCTAATTCACTAAAGGCGGTTGATTATTGACTAAACTGTGATTGCTAACCACTTCTTGTAGAAAACAAGGAAAATAGCACTACCTGTCTCTGGACTGTATTCAAAACAAACACTAGCACTACTAGCACTATGGCTGACTAAAGGGACTCTCGGACTGTATTCAAAACAAACACGAGATCTATGGAACACTTAATAGCACTCGACTATTAAAGCTTCCTAAAAGCAAAAACACGCAGAAGAAGAAGTGACAAGTAAGAAAAATACAGTTAATACTTAAATTAAGGTAGCTCGCTGCACAGCAGACGTGAAGCAGACGGCGGTTAGGGCGACACTGACACTACTGGCACTATGGCTGACTAAAGGGCCTCTCTCTGACTGTATTCAAAACAAACACGAGATCTATGGAACACTTAATAGCACTCGACTGTTAAAGCTTCCTAAAAGCAAAAACACGCAGAAGAAGAAGTGACAAGCAAGAAAAATACAGTTAATACTTAAATTAAGGTAGCTCGCTGCACAGCAGACGTGAAGCAGACGGCGGTTAGGGGAAAGCAACCACTCTTTCAAACGAATGTACGTAACTTTACTGTTACAGATGCCACGGCTACGAAATGTAGAGTTGAGGAGTGCCCCAACTTTAGAGCCATACGGTACCACGAGGAGTTGGGCTGCGTACGCAGTGATGACCCCAGCGAGTGCTGCCCTACGAGCTTCAACTGCAGTAAGTATCGCACCGGAAGTGAAGGCTTCAGCCCTTAATGCAGGTAGTTAGAGCGTGAGCCAGAAATATTCATACCCTTCAAAAGCAGAACAAACTGTTTTCTAGTCTTCAGTTGTGGGCAGTCAGTATCACAAAGACAGCGTCCAGAAATCCTACCGAACATGTGCTTTGTTTTCCCCTACAGTTTGAGCTAATTATTGGAATTATTCCTTTATATATGTGTCTACACCGACAACCTTGAAGCCACCTTCCTAGTTACGAGCCGCACGGAGTGTACGTGCGGTTGGCGACGTCATGTCACAAATCGCGCCGCCCCTCCCGCCGGAGGTTCGAGTCCTCCCTCGGGCATGTGTATGTGTATTGTCCTTAGCCTTAGTTAGTTTAAGTTAGTTGGTGTGTAAGTCTAGGGACCGATGACCTCAGCAGTTTGGTCCCTTAGCAATTCACACACATTTGAACATTTTTGATCTTATTTCGCTGTAACTTACTTCGTGTGTCCATATTATTCCACCACTTCCCTCTTACAAATGTAAGTGATATGCAGCAATAACTGTCCTTAAGCCTCCATATGAGCTCAAAATTCCCTCACTTTCCAGTCGTGACGATTTCGCGATATTTGTTTGAAGTAAGATGTGGCTCAACTCTTCTCCAACCGTACGCTCTCGGAAATTCCAACATAAAACCTCGTCATGATGCACAAAAGTTCTCTTTTAACGTCTGCCACAGGAGTTGAGTGGCCATCTCCTTAAGGCTTTCGCGCTTTCTAAAGAATCACGTGAGAGAAATCTCCCCTGTCATTTGGATGCTTTCTCTTAATCTTACTTAGAGATACGAGCAATACCTTAGGGCTTTTCTAAAGACAGTGTTACGTTCTGATCACTTCGTGCGTCCATAGAATTCCAACGAAGGCCAGTGTATTATCTGCCTGTCCTACAACCAGTTCTAGAGAGTGCTCTGGACGCAAGTGGCTAGTGGTGGAAGCGTCTTACTCCATGTTGATGGGCCCGGGCGTCGCATCCTGGTGGTGCCCGTCCCGTCCACCTTTGCCGATTTCACATCGTCTAGGCCAAATGGAGAAATCTGCAGTGGCTGAACACAGTCCAACGAAAATCATATGTTTGATTTTGAACAAACAAAGCTGCTGTGCAGAGCGAGCAGATTGTGGGATTCGATCTTTAAGGCTGTGGAGATACGAGTGCATGAAGACGTTGTCAACTGAGATAACACTTTCCAACTTAGTAGCGCATTGGGTGTAGCGGTAACAAAAATGCAACAAGAATGCTCAAGTGCAAAACGGGTGAGGGCAGCAGATGGAATGGACGGCCCCCACCAAGATGCGACGCCCGGACCCGCCAGCACTCAGGGAGCTGCGACCACCACGGCCGCAACCGCCCCGCCCCTACCATGGGCCACGACACATCTTCCGCAGGCGCGCGATTGGTGCTGTCCAAGCAGAGAAGGCAGAGGAGCCTGTGGTCCAGCGGTTATAAAGACCCAGACAGCACACGATCCCTGCACTTTGCCGTCCTGCACATCAAACAGCAGACGCCACCAGTGGACATTTCCCGTCTGAAGAAAATCGAGTTCAGGCAGCGTGAAACCACGAGAAGAAGTAGAATTAGAAGCCGCCAGAGACATCCGGTCGATAATTTCCTTTACAGAAAACCAGAGGTCCATCCAGAACCAGAAGCAAAACATCCCAAACAGCGAGGAATTGAGGAGGAATAGCTTAGTCAAGCTTAAACTCGTCTAACTCGGGCCAAGTAAAAGGCCAGTCATTTTAGCGACAGCGATCCCGGCACTTCACCTGAAGATGACAAGTGGGAAACTTGTTCAAATATTGCCACAGAATGATGTCTTGACTCGGCTGACAACCTGAGAGGAATTCATCATCAAGATTCGCCAAGAAAGACTACATTCGCCCATGAGATATTTTACGTTTAATAATTTTTGTAAAACGATTCTTAAAGGGAAAAAAGAATATCTGCTTGTAGTATAACCTTCCATACCTTATGTGAAAAGAACTTAAAACTATATGTTATATACTTCAGACATTTTTTCATTGAAATACTTATTTCCCATTCTGCCCCGCTCACGAAGCAGAATGAGATAAGGCAATTTTGTTGTGAAATGACTGCATATATCTTTCAAGTACAAGTATTAAGAATATAATCTTGAAACTTAGACATAAAATTCTTTAGTAATCACTCTAGACTAAGAAAAATGAAATCTTCAAAAATATCGTTGACAATAAGAAAACATAGAAATGACATCCTGAAAAATGCAGAATTATTTTAGTGCTTACTGTTACTCTTACTCTTATGTTGTTGCATTCCATCGCTCGTTCCATTTGCTTTTTCTATCTTGCGAACAGACAAGATAGGATGCCCAGTAATAAGTCCTATAAGCCAGTCTGCCAATCTGCACAAGTTCCTTTGTAAAGTCTGTGAGGTAAGCTGATACGGTAGGTATCAGTCAATGAGATGTTTCATCGTTGCACTAAAACGTCAGTTGTGTAGTTGGTATTATTCTTAGCTCTACGACAGCACCTCCAACGTAGATTTGGATGTTAAACGCGTTTTTCTAAATGCCCTGTTTCAGAAGACAAAAGAGTTCGAACTCCCAATTCAGTTGACATATTAACCCACTTGTGTCAATCAGTATTTCTGATGTAAGTTCACATCTTCTGAAAAAGAAAGGGAAAAAAAGAGATAACCAGTTTGGAAACTACTTGCATCAATACATCATTGCGTAGAACTGCACTCTATCCCATAATGCCTGTCCCGTTACACTCCAAAAGCACATTACAGGTAACAACTTCTAGGCAGCATAGTAACTGACGCATTTAAACGTGATATATGCTAACGTATAGTGAATGGGGAGTACTTAAAGATTACAACTCATTTTAGGGCGTACAGTTAACAACTAACGGTTTATCTTTATCTTGCAGTGAAATGCGCCATAAGTTATAAAAACGCAACTGAAAACGTAAAGGGGAAGAATTCACTTCAATTTGAAATGGCTGTCGTACCTTCACTACCATTCAGAAGACGTAACAACATCTCACTAAAATAGGTTACAGCAATTCCAGTTCAGAAAACAGCACAAATCTTTTGTGCCACGCTGTCCCGTTCTACCCAAGATCCCCTAACTGTGCCCAGAAATATAATCTGTTATTGTTTGAGGTTTAATGTTTACAGAAAATCTCTATTTTCCCAGGTTCACTTCTGTCGGCAGACAAGATGAAGTGCTACTAGAGAGGCACAATGTTAGAACTTGGCGCAGAAACTGGGGATGACCGAAAAGACAAATGCATACCGAGCTGTGAGTGTTCAAAAGACCCACACGGAACAAACGGGTGAGTGGAAGCTCTTATCTGCTCTGATCCTGCATAGCTTGTAATTACGGCTTTTACACTAACTTCAGCGTCTCGATACAAGCCAACCAACAGACATGTTCAACCATCGTATTAGCCGGAGACAGGTCAATTTCGGTTTCAAAAATCTTATATCATATGAGACACTGAGAACCCCTGAAAGCAGTAAGCACCGATATCGCAAGTATTGCAAAAAAACATGTCACAATTTTCCAGTTATTTATTTCAATGTTTACGCGGAGCACAATCATTTGTAATTCTTTGTAACATTGTTCCAGGAAAAACAGCAGACTTTACAATATTTTTCTTCTGGTAAACCTTCCGAGATGTAAGGTCGTGGTCCATAAAACTCTTCAGCTTCTAACGTTTCGTCCAGAGCTGCGCTGGACATCTTCAGAGGCATGTTTCTCCTCCGGTGAGTCTTGCCGACTGACGGGTCGGACGTCTGAGAGCGACTTATATATCGTAGAAAGAGGGTGTGGCCAGAGTTACACGTGATATGCAGAGATAATCTTTATCAGAGATAAAACTTAACTATCGATCATAATTTCGTCACAGGTAAAACTGTCTAGCAATTCTATAGTGCTACTGTCCAGTAACGGATCAGATTGGAACAATTTTAAGTAAAAATGATATTAGAAATGTTTTTAGACCAACGAAGAAAATTTGTCATGTTCTCCGGTCTGTAAAAGATAAACGCGCTCCTCTGTCAGCCAGTGGCGTATATAAAATTCCGTGTACATGTGGTAAAGTTTATATTGGAACCGCGAAGAGAAGCGTAAATACACGGTTCAAAGAACACAGAAGTCTTGGCCGATTAGGGAAGACAGACAAATCGGCTGTAGCAGAACACTTTTCAGTCAGGAAATCATCAAGTGAAGTTTTCCGAAACTAAAATTTTATCTACGAAGACGAACTATTACCCACGGCTTTGTAGAGAAGCAATTGAAATATATAAACATAGGGATAATTTTAATCGGAACGAAGAGACTATGAAACTTAGTGATATTTGGACAGTACCACTACAGAATTGCTAGACAGTTCTATCTGCGACGGGATTACGATCGATAGTTAAGTTTTATCTCTGACAAAGATTAGCTATGCATATCACGTGTAAATCTGGCCACGCCCACTTTCTACGATATATAAGTCGCTCTCAGACGACCGACCCGTCAGTCGGCAAGACTCACCGGAGGGGAAACATCCCCTCTGAAGATGTATAGCGCAGCTCTGGACGAAACGTTAAGAGCTGGAGTTTCATGGACCACGACCTTACATCCCGGAAGGTTTACCAGAAGGATATGTCATCCGATCGTGAAAGCCTTCATACTACGATCAGAAGACTCTACGGGGAGCAATTCTCAAAATCGGTCTTTATAATATTGTTACTCATTTCAATACATCATGGTTTTAGAAAGAATCGCTCGTGCGAAACTCAGCTTGCCTTTTTCTCAAATGATATACTGCAAACTGTGTAAGACGGGTAACAGGCAGTTTCCATATTTGTAGATTTCCGGAACGTATTCGATGCAGGCTATTAACGAAGGTAAAGAGAACATGGAATAAGTTCAAAGATATCTGAGTGGTTCGAAGACGTCTTAAGTAATACAATCCATCATGATGTCCTCAACGGGTAATGTTCGTCAGAAACAAGGGTACCAACAGGAGTGCCCCAGTGAAGTGTGATAGTACAGATGTAGTTCTCTGTATACATAAATGATTTGATGGACGGAGTGGGCAGCATTCTGCGGTTGTTGGCAGTGGTGTACGGTTAGCTGTCATGTTGAGTATCTACAGGAAGATACAAGACGACTCAGCTAAAATGTCTAGTTGATTTCATCAATGGCAGCTAACTCTAAATGTGGAAAAATGTTAAGTTAATGTGGATGAACAGGAAGAAGAAACCTGTAATGTTGGGATACAGTGTTATTAGTGCCCTGCCTGCCATGGTCATGTCGTTTAAATATCTAACCGTTACGTTGCAAAGCTATGTTTGCTGGAATGAGCATGTGAGAACTGTGGTAGGGAAGGTGAAACGTCTGCGGCTTATCGGGAGAATTTCAGCAAAAGATGTGTTTCTCCAATAAGGGAGACCGCATATACGACTCTGTCACTCTAAATTCCATGGGTCATGTGTCCTTAATGTTCGAGATGTCTGACCCACAATGGAACTTCCAGCAATGGGTCCTTTCTAGGTTTTCCTGCGTACATGCTTTTTGCACTTAACCATTTACGTCTCACTGACATTGAGCTTTTACCATCCGCTGTTTACGACGGTTCAATCCTGCGTCCGGCCACCCTGATTTAGGTTTACTGTGATTTCCCAAAATCGCTCCAGGCAAATGCCGGGATGGTTCCTTTGAAAGGGCACGGCTGACGTCCTTCCCTAATCCGATAAGACCGATGACCTCGCTCTTTGGTCTCTTCCCACAAACAGCCCCAACCCCCCATCTGATGTTATCACAGCTACATGATATTAGCGCATTTGGTTGTAATCTCGCTCACTTCTTTTTTCTCTCTTGGAACCTAGCAAACAGTTCGTCTTTTAACTGAAGCTCCAAAGAAAGTGGTATTGTCATGCGTATTCAGAGATATGAAAACAGGGAGAACACGGCACTGCGGTCGGCAACGCCTATATAACACAACAAGTGTCTGGCGCAGTTGCTAGACCGTTTACTGCTGCTACAGTATCAAGATTTAAGTGAGTATGAAAGTGCTGTTATAGTCGGCGCACGAGCGATGCGACACAGCATCGCAAATGGTTCAAATGGCTCTGAGCACTATGGGACTTAACATCTGAGGTGATCAGTCCCCTAGAACTTAGATATACTTAAACATGATGACCTCAGATGTTAAGTCCCACAGTGCCCAGAGCTATTTGATTTTGATGCGCCTAGAACCGCTCGTCCACTCCGGCCGGCGACACAGTATCTCCCAGGTACCGATGAAGTGGGGATTTTCCCGTATGACCATTTCACGAGTGTACCGCGAATATCAGGAATCCGCTAAAGCCACAAATCTCCGACATCGCTGGGGTCGGAAAAAGATCCTGCAGGAACAGGCCCAACGACAACTCAAGAGACTCACTACACATGACAAAAGTGCATCCCTTCCGCAAATGGCTGCAGATATCAATGCAGGGCCATCAACAAGTATCTGCGTGCGAACCATTCAATGAAACATTATCGATATGGGCTTTCGGAGCCGAAGGCCTATTCGTGTATCTTTGATGACTGCACGACACAAAGCTTTACGCCTCGCCTGGGCTCGTCAACACTGTCATGGGACTGTTGATTATTGGAAACATGTTGCCTGGTCGGACGAGTCTCGTTAGAATTGTATCGAGCGGATGGACGTGTACGGGTATGGAGACAACCTCGTGAATCCATGGGCCCTGCATGTCAGCAGAGGACTGTTCAAGATGGTGGGTGCCGTGTGCAGTTGGAGTGATGTGGGACCCCTGATACGTCTAGATACGACTCTGGCAGGTGGCACGTACGTAAGCATCCTGCCTGATCACCTGCATCCATTCATGTCCAGCAGGTCAACGCTACTTCCCACAGGTCCAGAATTTCTACAGAGTAACTCCAGGAACACTCTTCTGACTTTAAACACTCCGGCTGTCTCCAAACTCCCTATACACGGACATTATTGAGCAGATTTGGGTTACCATGCAACGTGCTGTTCAGAATAAATCTCCACCGCTTGGGGGTACTCTTAAGTGTTTATGGACAGTCCTGCAGGATTCATGGAGTCAGTTCCCTCCAGCACTGCTTCAGACTTTAGTCGAGACCATGCCAGTCGTGCTGCGACACTTCTGCAGGCTCATGGGTGTCCTTTACTATATTAGGCAGGTGTACCTGTTTCTTTGGCTCTTCAGTGTACGTGACTGCATGTGGCACCCAGGTTCATTGCAATTGCTGTCATTATTACTTCTTCTGTTCCTGATCCATTTAATTATTTTACTGTCTCTCCTAATAATTGCCAACTTTCTTCTTTTCATTTCCAGCTGAACAGCCCTTAGATTTTGAATTTTGTATTTCTCCACCAAAATCAAAAGTAGTTAATGCCCTTTGACATAAACTTTCTGTTTCACATATAGCCTGTTTATATAAAGCCTATTCATTTTCCCAAATGCATTGCACGGCTATGTTCACTCTCCTGTTTATTTCGTTGTTAGTGTCCTCAGTTGCCCTAAATATCCACCTGTTCTATGGCTTTGTATAATTTTCCATAGGTTGCTTATAGAATATCTGACGTCAGTCTTACTTTTAAATTTGTTTATTGAATCTAGAGGTAAACAATGCAATGGGGTCAGCAAGTGATGGTGCTTTAGGTAAATTCCATTGAGACGAAATCCTTTTCCCTCACATAGTTTAACCTCGTTTATGATCGTTGATAATTATTTTGCTGCTATTGAACTCCTTGTGTAGCTCTTCTCGCAGTGGTTAATTACTCATAGTTCTGATAAAACATACGGAAAGTACAACACTGAATATACCGCTCAGTAAACTATCACACAATGAGTCACATCTTTATTTCTCACCCGCTGTTGATACCGAATTATATGCATCCTATGTATATGAATCTTCGTATACCATAAAAAGATAAACAGTAGTTCATATTTATTGCGATATTATTTCATTAACTCTTGTAATGAGCAGTAATATTCTATACAGGTTGTTCAGAAATTCCCATTACAACCTTCTAGGACTCCTAAGGAAAGTGAGTTCATAATATTTTGCATAGGAACCAATGTCTGGAAACATACCATTTCCGTGCTACAACTGTTTGAAAACATGTTTGAAGGTAGATATCCAACAGGGTAGTGATAGTGGGGAGCGGTTATGTCGGATTGGCTGATGTCATTTGACATCTATACTGCCTCTCTGACCTGGTTCGAGCTTCATTCACATATCTGTGACGGTTAGAGCGACATGGCTGAGTACACCTTTGCACAATACATCGACATGACTCTTCTGAACGGCGAAGTCAAGGTAGTGGAAGAGCTGCTCGTCGCCTTTATCAGGATCGTTCTCCACAGCGTCCGTCACCATCACATAACCTTTTCACCACACATAAGTACTGAGAAAGGGACCCTCAGCAGTTTACAAGGAGATGTTACACACCCGAATTGGAAGAAGCCATACTGCATCACGTTAAAGATAACAAGTCACTTAGTACACGAGCAATTGATGTACTGGGTTACACCTAAATAATCAAGGTGGTGGCGTTACCAACATGTTCTCAAATGCTTTAGCACGGAAGCGGTACGTTTCGGGACATGGGTTCCCACTCAAGATTTATCTATTCACTCCCCTCTACAATTTCTATAATTGTGTAGCGGGAACTTCCGAACACCCCGTATGCAATAGTCTGTCGTCGCTTCAGTATAACCATACATGGAGTGAAACTGAAGTAGAAGTTAAGAAAACAAAGATGTATAAAAGCTAAATAAAACCACACGCGGATTACGTTAACATTAAGAAAGTCAACGGTCAAAGTGTTTATGACATTTAATTTGAGAAAGGTATAAAAAATTTATTTTGGTAGGGCTTGCTGATGGATTCAAGTCCACCTAAATGAAACAGTCTGTTGCTGACATTTAAGTAGTTGACAAACGAGGCTATATGTGATGTAGAACTGATCTGGCGAGGTTGTAACCTGTACGTATGAACACTCGCCATCCAGCCTTGTAACTTGTGTTGCATTTAATAAATGAAGGAGAAGTACCATCGACTCAATACGGTCAACTAACAACGATATTAAAGGAAATGTCTGAATCCCACTGGTGCCATATCAGTGAAGGTGATAATATGATCACTTGCTCTAACGACTCCTCTTTCCTCTACCTTCGCGTAAGTATTTACTTTCCGGGAACGATCTTCCTGTCTTCCTGACAGTGACAGCATCGGAAATGTCGAAATATGTAGCAGATGTTTCAGCGGGGAAAGTGTATGAGAAAGTATGGAGAGAAAAGAAGTACCAAACAAGCAGTAGAAAGCCAAAAATGCAACTAATTTGGGTATACTACCTCAATTAGGCAAAATAAATGTAAGGCACGCTTTTCGTTGTGGCAAAGCCAGCAATCCACAATCTCTGATTTTCCTAGGTGACAACGTGTTCTCCACAGAAAAAAGAATTTATATAAATAAGAATGGAAATGATGAATGAACAAGTTCTTGCCATCCCCTAGAGTAAATGAACAAAAGATGTGTAGCATCAGTCTTAGGAAGAAACCGCGCCGCAGATACACTGGCGAGTGTGATCACGACACCGAATACGTATTCTGGGGACACTGCTCGATTGCTAACAGCAAATGTGACTCCAAGGTGATGTACACTAGAACATACTGTAAGGTAAGTTGGTGGTAGGCTTAGGCGCCGATCGTCGTGAACGATCAACTCCAACCAGACATACGAAAGACTACAGAAGATGGGGATGCATATCGAGCCTACTCTGTTTTTACTTCCAACGTGGGGAGTCTTTACCATTAAAACATACTTCTCGCCACCATTTTTGCAAGAGACGCCCAGCTGCTCTGTCCGGATGCATCTTTGCGGTGAGGTGTCGATGTTCTCGAAGCTCTACGGTTGGGTATTTCATTGCGGCACCAACCCGACTCCGCCGATAAAGAACGTGTTCGTTCTGCGATAGCGTGGCCACGAAGCAAATTTGGACCACGTGATTTTTCTTTTGTTCCGGAATTTCCTTAATAACTGCTTCGCAGATGTGTCTTCTTAACTTATCAACCGGAGCCCTTACGTTCTGTAGCACTTCAGTGGGTGTGGAATCTCGAACAAAATTGCTTTAACACGGGAAATATGCACATTACTCTCTTCAGCTCACTTAATACGTACGCAGTAGACCTGTGACTGTGGTCTTTGGACTCGCCGTCTCCCATTTTCTCTGATTCTGGGACTGGATTTAAAATTAATTGATTGTATCAGCACTCTCTCTTTGTATGGCTGGACGTAACAGCAATACCGCTTTTCCACGTCCGTGAGAGGCGCCGTAGAATAATTTATGGTGTGTTAGGTGAGGTCAAGTTAATGGTCGGACGAGTGTATGAATGGATTTTCTCGTGCTTTGGAAAAGGCAGATCGACTACCTAAAGATTGGGTATAAAACTGATTATATGAGGCTAGAAACGTAACAGTTTTGTGAAGAGGATAAGATACTGATGCAGATAACAGAGCCCTAAAGACTAGTAACAGTGCATGTGAGGCAATTAATAGCTTTGATCTTAGGTGTTGATCTTAAATGTTGAAGACCTTGTTGTGATGTGAAATGATGGTTTGTTAATTTGTGAGTTGATGTACTGGGAAATGTAGGATGTAATGGGCTGATGGGTTAAAGCAGTTATGAGATCCGTAATGAAGAAGGAGACGTTCTTGGCTTTGGCGACTCGATGACGTGGAGGTCCACGAAAACAATCAGTAAGCGATCCGGAAAAATTATGGTCGGACAAGCTGTGAAGGTAAGCGGCTTCTCCGATTTTCGAAGGATAGGGACTGGAGTGCTTGAGAGGTCAGCCATAACGCGTACTGAGGAGCAGAATACTTGTTAAATTCCAGTCCCTCAGGAAGGTGATGGACTACGGAGTTATGGCGGTAACGGCTTCGAAACAAAAAAGAGATGTAGTTGACGATATTGGAATATCGTTCCCAATTATATATATATATAAACTTCTTTCATTGAGCACTGTATGCTTTTTCAATTTCCGAAGGTTTATTGAAACTACACTCCTGGAAATGGAAAAAAGAACACATTGACACCGGTGTGTCAGACCCACCATACTTGCTCCGGACACTGCGAGAGGGCTGTACAAGCAATGATCACACGCACGGCACAGCGGACACACCAGGAACCGCGGTGTTGGCCGTCGAATGGCGCTAGCTGCGCAGCATTTGTGCACCGCCGCCGTCAGTGTCAGCCAGTTTGCCGTGGCATACGGATCTCCATCGCAGTCTTTAACACTGGTAGCATGCCGCGACAGCGTCGACGTGACCGTATGTGCAGTTGACGGACTTTGAGCGAGGGCGTATAGTGGGCATGCTGGAGGCCGGGTGGACGTACCGCCAAATTGCTCAACACGTGGGGCTTGAGGTCTCCACAGTACATCGATGTTGTCGCCAGTGATCGGCGGAAGGTGCACGTGCCCGTCGACCTGGGACCGGACCGCAGCGACGCACAGATGCACGCCAAGACTGTAAGATCCTACGCAGGGCCGTAGGGGACCGCATCGCCACTACCCAGCAAATTAGGGACACTGTTGCTCCTGGGGTATCGGCGAGGACCATTCGCAACCGTCACCATGAAGCTGGGCTACGGTCCCGCACACCGTTAGGCCGTCTTCCGCTCACGCCCCAACATCGTGCAGCCCACCTCCAGTGGTGTCGCGACAGGCGTGAATGGAGGGACGTATGGAGACGTGTCGTCTTCAGCGATGAGAGTCGCTTCTGCCTTGGGCCAATGATGGTCGTATGCGTGTTTGGCGCCGTGCAGGTGAGCGCCACAATCAGGACTGCATACGACCGAGGCACACAGAGCCAACACCCGGCATCATGGTGTGGGGAGCGATCTCTTACACTGGCCGTACACCTCTGGTGATCGTCGAGGGGACACTGAATAGTGCACGGTACATCCAAACCGTCATCGAACCCATCGTTCTACCATTCCTAGACCGGCAAGGGAACTTGCTGTTCCAACAGGACAATGCACGTCCGCATGTATCCCGTGCCACCCAACGTGCTCTAGAAGGTGTAAGTCAACTACCCTGGCCAGCAAGATCTCCCGATCTGTCCCCCATTGAGCATGTTTGGGACTGGATGAAGCGTCGTCTCACGCGGTCTGCACGTCCAGCACGAACGCTGGTCCAACTGAGGCGCCAGGTGGAAATGGCATAGCAAGCCGTTCCACAGGACTACGTCCAGCATCTCTACGATCGTCTCCATGGGAGAATAGCAGCCTGCATTACTGCGAAAGATGGATATACACTGTACTAGTGCCGACATTGTGCATGCTCTGTTGCCTGTGTCTATGTGCCTGTGGTTCTGTGAGTGTGATCATGTGATGTATCTGACCCCAGGAATGTGTCAATAAAGTTTCCCCTTCCTGGGAAAATGAACTCACGTTGTTCTTATTTCAATTTCCAGGAGTGTATTCGTGAAGGTATATGAGACCAGTATAACGTGATTAACAGGCAATAACTTTGAACAAAAACTGAAAAGTTGGTTGTGATAGATTTTTTTTTACCATGAAGAGCTTTCAAAATGGAACTACTACATTTTGTTATTGGGCCAGTGTTCAGATCCGAGAGATATTTTAAAGAAATTTCCGTCTTTGAACTTCGACCGTCCTTACTGCACACAAACTTCCAAAATCAGAAATGTTTCAAATGTGATACATCCAGAAAATGAGTTCTCTACAGCCATCAATGCTACATTATACGTAATATCAACTTGACATCACTAAAAATGGTTTTCCTTACACAAAATCAGCTGATTATTATTTACTGATTTAGCTGATTATCTCTGAGTGTAAATTCGTAACTAAGTAATAATGACAGTTTGCTTTAACGGAAACTAAGTAGCTCTACTTTATTAGAGCCTCAAAACAGGATAAACGATTCATGGTAAAATTCATTCTTTTTCAGAATTGCTCTCAATTATTGTACGCAACAGGCACTGTCACCCTCAAATACGATACTGATCTGCTATATTTAAATACGTTTTCTTTCTTCTGTGGTAATTAAATTCCTTAAATGTTTCAGTTCACATTCCTGCCATTCTTATGAACATGTTTCCAGTGTTTTCCATCTAGTGGCAAATGGGTTTCATCTTCGACGCTTCCTTAACCAGCAGCAAATAATGCCGTTTTCCTGCAAAAGTTGTTGATCTGTTAATACAGAAAACAAATTTGTAGTACTGTTTTACCATCTACGGTATGAATCGCAAATTTAGTTGTGGTATTACGAAAAAATGCAATTACAATAAAATTTCCGTAATGTTACCATTCAGCTACATTTTGAGAAAAGAAGAGAAGATTGTTTCAACCACTAAAGAAATAAATTATTAAAATGAGGAAGGACAGGAATTAATAAAATTCTTACATTCCGGTACAGAAGTCTGATTCATATCTGCTTTCGGTTTACGGTTTCGCTAGTGTTGATTGTGACTCATATTTCACACTACAACTACAGACTATATCTTTGAAATTGATACATATCAATAAATACAAAACCTACTTCCTTAAATTTTAGCCAGCAAGTAGCTGCTTAGTAACGAAACAGATGAAACTGCCTAAAATGTGGATTCATTTTCATAACAGGGGAGAAGCTGCTTTCATGTGTCCCCTTACTGACTGTGTGGTATACGCCGTTCCTCGAGATCAAGAGGAATCTGTTACGTCACAGACGCTCTGGATGCGTGTTGCCCCACTGGAGTACGCTGTGGTGAGTAACTGCAACTAAACATATTCTTTGTGTTCATTACCAAGCTTGGGGTTGAATAAGTAGTTCTACAACTACGCTATTTGCACAACATATTATTTAGAAGGCCGCACAAAAGAACGCAATAATAATGCTAGGGATTTCTACACATATTCTCGCGTTCTTGGCGCCATCACCCTATCTCCAATAGTCTTCTACAAAAGATTTTAGGAGAATGCTACACGTTTTCGCAGTACAATAACTATGCAGAAAGGATCATGCAAAAACAGATGTTGTTAAGTTTGTGTCGACTACAGTTTGAACACACGTATTTGTTATGAAACGCAGATTGCAGCTGAATACATTGCAGAAGGGTAGTAAATTAAGGAGGAGGGATCTGGATAAATTGAAAGAAGTAGAGGCTGTTTAGGGGTTTGAACTAATCATTAAGCAACGATTGACGGAAACAGGAGAAAGGAATACAACAGAAATTGAATGCATAGCTTTGAGGGATACTGAAGGAAGCAGATGATCAATTTAAAAAGAAAGAGCCCAATAGAAGTCCTTGAAGAAATAACGACGTTTGACAGATTCAACTCAATCGGAAAAGGAGAAAGTTTAATATATAATAGATGAAGCAGGCAAAAGTGAACACAAACTTTTAAAAAATTAGATCGACAAACTGTAAAATAGCCTGGCAGGAATGGTTAGAGGATGTATGCAAATCTATATATGTATGCATGACTTGGGGTGAAACCGAACTTGTTGTCCCGTTCCATATTTTCTCAGTAAATTCCGGTACAGGAGAATTATAGCGAGAGAGTTTTTACTCAGCAGAAATAAATTAGTGGGCAACAAGCAGGAGAGAATGGACCAAACGGTGTTGATTTATATATTTATGGATTTTATTACTTGTGTGCCACCTTTACTCGTGCAACCTGGGCTCTATGAATGAGAAATTATGTGAAGTAGCAGAAAACATTAGCGGTTGTAGCATTGCATGAGTAGAGTGGTTCTGTGGTAGGATAGTACCAACGCCTAAACTCGAACAAGTTTGGCAAAGAAAGGGTGCACGTCAGGTCAGAGAGGTCGCGAAGGCTTGAGCCTAGGCTCTGTCGGGTTGGCGAATCACCCCCTCCACCACCTTTTGAACGAGCAACGGTTAGACGATGTGGCCACACGTCCACTGGTTCCTGGGTAGCGGCGCTGGGCAGACGTGGAGGAGTAGCTCTCGACTTATGCTAATATTAACAAAGGTATTACAATGTTTCAAATCTGTTCGTAACTAAGGTCCAATGTTGAAATCAGGTGTGAGTTTATTTTCGTAATTTGGTCAAATTTCAGTAAGAACTTTGCGTTTGTGCCTTGGTCAGGCACGCACCACGGCCTTAAGCTTATGATCGTATTATTGCTTTGCTCGTAACAAAAGTTAACTAACTTAATGTATTTTAATGTGGTGTTTCTTTTACAGTAATATTTTCGGGGATTTTTTTTAAATTTCTCATATGTTTTCTTTGTGTACTCGGTTTCCCGCCACGTGGTCGGTTGGAGCAACCGCCACATTGGTAAAGTGCAGCTTCGGTCTGAAAATGTATAGTAGTGAGTGAATAACTATACGGTAGTGAGTGCGTGTAAGAAAGGGAAGAAATACTCTTGTACGTCGGTATGTTTACATTTCTGTTGCCTACCGAAACTTGGGCACGTGTGTGGAATAGTATCAATGAGTGAATGTTTCTTGTGCCCCCCCCCCCCCCCTACCATAACTATTTGATTTGCTTACAATGAAGTGCGTTACGTAAAATATACGGTTTAAACTCTTGCACGTAGGAAAAGTTCAGATTTTAACGCCCATTGATGGATTAAAGACTTACAAAATTTTCCCGTCATATGAAAGTAAATGTTTTTCCCCCCAGATCACTAACGTGGTGTTGTTTCAGAACGCGCGATTAAACAAAAATTGGCAGTCATAGTCAAGTGCAGCATTTTCTACCCCCTCTTCAGCGTACGTTTTAATGAAAGTTGAAGTATTTAGGTAGATACTCTTCCGCCCCGAGCGAGTTCGCTTGTAGTGTCTTTGGTGAACTGGTTCTGCGTCACCTGTAGTAATTAAACGTAATATCAATAGAAGGCATGGGTTTAAGTATATATGTGTGCCTGCATAAAATTCCACTGAAGTCAGCTCTGCGCTCCCCTCTCCTTTTCCATAATTACGTGGCGGAAGAAAATTATGTTGATTAGAGAGACCAGTTGTGATGATGTGTAATATGAGAGCCCCTGCTGTTGCATACGAATGGGCAGTAACTATTCCAACTCATACACGGCTAGTTGTTGAAATGCCATAGGTATTAAATAAATATCAATTAACCTATATTCTCCACTGATTACTTCCTCCCTTCATCATAAAGAATACGTGAAACCTAAAGTTAGTCTCTAATTAAGTGGCTTGCTGGGTCGACAAATGAAAGTAAATAAAGGATCTGTGCTACCTATTAAGCCCTGCGTAAGTGCCTTCTGTAGTGGTTCTACAGATTGCGTTATCCGTTATTATGAAATGTTTACCGGTTGGTTAAACCCACCCGCTGGAAATTATTAATACCCCAGCAGTAAGTCATAGGCCACTGAAATCATGTGGACCACATGGATTTCTTAAACCAGTACTACAGAGGGTAGCGTGCAGAAGCTGTAGCACAAGATAAGCGACGGTAATCTTCTTACCAGGTTGAGTTTTACCTGTACCACAGGCAGTAAGGTTTCGTTGCTGGGAAAGACGGATAACGTCTGTAAGGAAATGAAAAAGTCTTTTGAATAAAAGAGAAATTGCATCATTATCAGGAGCTGCCAAGAGAAACCAGTACTAAGCAAAGAAGGGAAAGCTGATAGGTGGAAGTAATGTACCGAGGAGCTATCAAAGAGAACAGAACTTTAAGACAAGGTTAAAAAAATAAATAAGTAAAATAAAAAAAGATGAACTAGATGTACGTGAGAAGAGCGTGATAGAGCACTAAAAATGCATAAACTGAAACATAGTACGGGAATAGACTACATTGCCACAAATCATTGCGAGCCTTTGTAGACCACCTATTGTGCAAAATTTACCAGACTGGCGAAATACCCTCAGATTTCAAGAAGTATGTAACTAACCCCTATTCCAAAACAAGGCGTTTTAATAAGGTCATGGCTGCAAAATATTTACATGGTTTATTTAGAAAAGAATTGGAAATCTTCTGGAAACCGCCCTCTCAGAACGTATGTTTGGGTTGTGGAGAACTGTAAGAACGCGCATGGAAATTATACTGGAGTGGAGAAGGTTAAGAACGGAAATAACCTTCGCGTGATGTGTCATTGCAAATTAAGAAAAGCTCGATGATATTCGGACCGGACACGGTAGGAACTGCACTTTACCACCGCGACTTATGATCGTCCCCTGTACATTACGAAAGTCGGGAGACGATTTCCAATACGATGTATGAACACAGGGACGTTAATGCACGCTCTGCAACATGCTCCCACAAGGATGGCAAGTTCTTACCATAAGGCATTCTGTTCCGCCAGCAACTCGGATGGCAACTGCTGGATGATCATAGGAGGACGTCGGATTAGATTAGATTAGATTACATTAGATTAATACTTGTTCCATAGATCATGAATACGAAACTTCTTAATGATGTGGAACGTGTCAGGTTAAAGAAAGATGTCTGTACAAGATATTACATTACACAAAATATTGCATGACACTAATGCTTAAGTTAGTTCTTTTCCCTCCCTTAATTTATATCTAAAAATTCAGCCAATTAGTAGAAGGAGTTGTCATCTAGAAATTCTTTTAATTTATTTTTAAATGTTGGTTGACTATCTGTCAGGCTTTTGATGCTGTTTGGTAGGTGACCAAAGACTTTTTTGGCAGCATAATTTACCCCCTTCTGTGCCAAAGTCAGATTTAACCCTGCATAGTGAAGATCATCCTTTCTCCTGGTGTTATAGCTATGCACACTGCTATTACTCTTGAACTGGGCTGGATTATTAACAACAAATTTCATAAGTGAATACATATACAGTGACGTTACTGTGAGGACCCCTAGATCCTTAAATAGATGTCTGCAGGATGACCGTGGGTGGACTCCAGTAATTATTCTGATTACACGTTTTTGAGCAATGAATACTTTTCTACTCAACGATGAATTACCCCAGAATATGATACCATACGAAATCAGTGAATGAAAGTAGGCATAGTAAGCTAATTTACTGAGATTCTTATCACCAAAATTTGCAATAACCCGAATAGCATACGTAGCCGAACTCAGACGTTTCAGCAGACCATCAATGTGTTGCTTCCAGTTTAACCTCTCATCAATGGACACACCTAAAAATTTTGAAAATTCTACCTTAGCTACAGACTTCTGTTCAAAGTCTATATTTATTACTGGAGTTGTGCCATTTTCTGTACGGAACTGTATATACTGTGTTTTATCAAAATTTAAAGAGAGTCCGTTTGCTGAGAACCACTTAATAATTTTGTAAAAAACATCATTTACAATTACATCACTTAGTTCTTGGTTTTTGGATGTTATTACTATACTTGTATCATCAGCAAAAAGAACTAACTTTGCATCTTCATCAATATGGAATGGTAAGTCAGTAATGTATATCAAGGACAGTAAAGGACCTAAGATCGAACCCTGTGGGACTCCATACTTGATAGCCCCACAGTTTGAGGAATCAGCTGTTGTATTAACATTACATGAACCACTTATTTCACCTTTCTGCATTCTTCCAGTTGAGTATGAATTAAACCATTTGTGCACTGCCCCGCCAAACCATAATGATTTAGCTTATCTAAAAGAATTCCATGATTTACACAGTCAAAGGCCTTTGAGAGATCACAAAAATACCAATGGGTGATGTCCGGTTATTAAGAGCATTTAATACTTGATCAGTGAAAGTGTATATAGCATTTTCTGTTGAAAAGCCTTTCTGAAAACCAAACTGACATTTTGTTAGTACTTTATTTTTACAAATATGGGAGGCTACTCTTGAATACATTACTTTATCAAAAATTTTTGATAGAGCTGTCAGAAGAGAGATTGGGCGATAGTTGTTGACATCCGACGTATCCCCCTTTTTATGCAATGGTTTTACAATGCCATATTTCAGTCTATCGGGTAAAACACCCTGCTCCAAAGAGCTATTACATACGTGGCTGAGAATCCTACTTATCTGTGGGGAACAAGCTTTAAGTATCTTGCTAGAAATGCTATCAATTCCGTAAGAGCTTTTACTTTTCAGTGAGTTTATTATTTTACTGATTTCAGAGGGAGAGGTTTGTTGAAATACAGTTGTTTCATACTGGACAGGTATGGACTCTTCTATTAGAAGCCTTGCCTCTTCTAGTGAAGATCTCGATCCTATTTTCTCCACAACAAAAATGATTATTGAAAATATTTCCAATTTCAGATTGTTTGTTAGTACACTTGTCATTCAGTTTTATGGCACTAAAGTCTTCCTGTGCTCTTGGTTGCCCTGTTTCCATTTCAATAATATTCCAAATTGCTTTAATTTTGTTATCAGAGTTACTGATCTCAGACATGATACACATGCTTCTGGACTTTTTAATAACTTTTCTTAGTACCGCACAATAGTTTTTATAATATTGAACAATTTTGGGGTCAGTACTCCCTCTTGCTGTCAGATACAGTTCTCTTTTATGGTTGCAAGATATTCTTATTCCTTTAGTTAGCCAAGGTTTTCTATATGTTTCCTTTGAATTATGTTTCACTATTTTCTTGGGAAAACAATTTTCAAATACCCTTAAAAATGTATCGTGAAAGAAGTTATATTTCAAGTTTGCATCGGGTTCCATATACACTTCATCCCAGTCTAGCTGCTTTAGGCTTTCCCTAAAGTTTGCAGTATTTATATTGTTAATTGAACGCACTGCTTTGAAATTCTGATTTGATATACTGCATGGAGCTATGTCAAGTACTGTAAAAGTCTGTCTCAACAGGATAAGCATTTATGTCCTTAAAATTAACTTGGTCTATAAAAAAGTTATCTATTAATGCCCTGCTGTTCTTTGTTGTCCGAGTAAGAAAATCAATGACGGGTCTCAAATTGAAAGAACTGAGTAATACTACAAGGTCATTCTTCCTATTACACTCTTTCAGGGAATCAACATTGAAATCCCCACAAATGATAATTTGCTTCCCCCTGTCTGACAGATAGCACAACAAAGCATCCATTTTTTCTAGAAATAGCTGGAAATCCCCTGAGGGGGATCTATACACTGTTACAATTATGAAAGTGCCATCATTTAGTTTTAGTTCAGTGGCACATGCTTCCATAGGTTGCTCCACACAAAATTTTTTAGTTTCTAAATGTTTTGCGCTGCAGTACGCCTCCTCAACGCATCCCACACGTGCCTCATGCAGCGTCATGCTACCCCACACCACAGCACCTGGAGCACCAAAACGATGATATTCGTCTATGTTGCTGGGGTCATTACGTGTTCCCACTTCTCGCAGTATGCCGGTACATCTAGAATCGTCAAACATGAGCGTTATTGTGGACATGATGTCGTGGTGTGGGAAGGCATAACTTTGCACGGGTGTACCAATCTACAAATTCTTAACATGGTACACACACCAGTCAGCGTTACTCTGAGACATTAACCCTTCCTCATGTGGATCTTTTCGGGGGGGGGGGGGGGCATTCGGCCCTGACTTCATTTTTGTGGATGACAATGAGTGACCGCTTCTAACAGATCAGGCGGAGGAATTCTTGGAACGAGTGCATCGAATGACTGGCCTGGCCGTTCCCCCGACTTAGATCCCATATCGCACATGTGGGATGCATTGGGTAGACATAGTGCAGCGCCCCCACGTACACCATTCAGCAGTTAGCACCCATGCTGGTGGATGAAGGGAACGGCCTATCACAAGAACTCCATACCAACCTGCTGGGAAGCATAGGAGTACGATGTAGTTCATGCACTACCGTCTGCAGTGAACACACACTTAATAAAGGACCACGTCTCATTTTTTGTAATGCCTAGGTGACCACCATGAAATGCTTTGGCTGCAGTGTAACTATTGTTTTGGCTTAAAAGTACCATTTCTGTTCGCCTTGTTGCATACTTCTTTCAGTTACCTTTGATACTATAGTGTAGCAGCTCTTTCTATACATTGTCAAAGTTTCATTGAGCTATTTTACTTGAGAGCGGCACATCATGCAAAGGTTGCTTTCATCCTTGCGTTTTGTACAGCAGTGCATTTTAAATTACAAAATGTGCCACAGAAAGTACAGAAAATTGTCGTTGATGAAGGTCAAATCTACATTTACATCATCTATAGACTGATATAAAACTTTTCACGACGTTGACTGGGATCCATTAAAAATCTGGAGCTCATATAGATAAAGACTGGGATCAAAAGGTTATTTTGTACAAAAACTAGATTTTAGTTTCGGGTTGAAGAAAGTGAAAGGAAAGTTGTAGCTGAGAAAGGCGTTAGACAAGTTTGTATCATGGACCCGACGTCATTCCCTCTGACTCAGCATAAGCTTCCCAACTGTTAACACAGTCAGAAATAGAAAAATTAGTTTTTAGGTACGAAAAACTTTGGTGTTCAGATATCTGAATCCTTCAAGAATGTATTCTGTAAAATGAAGCCTGATGAATGTAAACCTAAAATGGTAGTATAATTGTATTATAACCAAAACCTTTAATAAATTGTAACATCGAAAAAATATCAGATTGCCAGGAAATGACCTTGAAAGTATCATATAATCATTCCCCACACCACCTCTAGCACCCCTCTCCACACCCTGCCCTCTACCACCACTCCCTGCTCACCCAAAAGCCACTAACAGCTTATCATTTTAGCAGTTATTAAAATGAAACATACATTACACCCAATACAGTGTTCTGATGAGCTTTAACATGAATCACCCAATCACAATGTAGCTGTCAAATTAAGCAACCTTCTCTTGATGTTCGTAAAAATTGCATCATTTTCAAATATATTTGCCAGTAATATAGTGCTGTCTTGTAGAAAAAAGAGTAACTTAGAGTTGAATTGCCATCATATCAGAAGATACACGAGTTGGACAAATATAGAGAATCATCCAAAACTGTACACATCCCATGTCTAATATGGTGTAGGAAAAGTGGTGGAATTGATAACAGCTTCCAGTTGTCTCAGAATGGTTTAATAGAGATCCTGGATGGTTTTCGAGGGCATATTATACCTTCCTTACAGCAAAATAGCGTCAGGTTCAGTTAACGATGATAGATGTGGACAGCACTCATTCAACTTCCCCTCTAAAGGAGACTTCAGTTTGTTTTGGAATTCCAGGACATCCTCAGACATTCAGTTATACACTGGCTTTTGATACGGAGATATGATGACTGAGGCCAGGGGAGATGTGAAAATTCATTATTGCACATTGTGTTCACAAAATCAGTCTTAGACAACGTTAGCTATGTGAACAAGCGCCTGATTGCCTGAGAACAGGGAATTACATATGGGAACAACATTGTACTGTGGACCTGATAAGCCAAAATGATCACATAACCCTTGGCACTAACGTGTTCTTGCAAGAGTAACCACGGGGCACAAGTAATACTCAGATATCGCTGTCCAAATCATCACTAATTCCCAGCCGTATTCCATCCTTGGGGCGTAAACTTGGCCAGAACTTGGGAACTGTAAAACTTAATTCATCCCACTAAATGACTTTCTCCCATTGCTCCACTGTCCAGGTATAGTGATTTCAGTTCGACGTTAGTTCTGAAATGACTTTTGTAGCTGTGACGTCCTACGATTTTTCGTCATAGTTCTCTTCAGTAACCCTCTGTCACTATCACTCATCACTTTCGTCCGCGTTATAACCGAGCAGAAGGTGGTTTTCCTCTTTTCCTGTATACGATGTATTTCTTCGATACGGTACCTCTTGAAACACCAAACACTTTGGCTATTTAGGTTACGGAAGCACCATAGGAGCACCAACTATTGGGCCCTGTTCGACGTTACTTAGCTCTCACATAATGCACTCACAACTACACACAACACTGAGAACACTACTCTGCCGACGACCAACATTCGCAACCGACTGAGCACACTGTACAAAATGGTTCAAATGGCTCTGAGCACTATGCGACTTAATTTCTGAAGTCATCAGTCGCCGAAACTTAGAACTAATTAAGCCTAACTAACCTAAGGACAGCACACACATCCATGCCCGAGGCATGTACCGGTCGCTCGGTTCCAGACTGTAGCGCCTAGAACCGCACGGCCACTCCGGTCGGCGCACACTGTACAAGTGCCATTCATAGTCAGATACAAAAGCTCAACCTGAGGGCTTGGCTAGCACCCGCCTTTATGCTGAAGCATGCTTTTATCACAGTGCTCCCATATTTCAATACAACCATTTTACTGTGAAGAGCCGAAGAAACTGGTACACGTGTGTAATATCGTGTGGGACCCCCGCGAAAATGCAGAAGTGCCGCAAAACGACGTGACATGGACTCGACTAACATCTGAATTAGTGATGGAGGGAACTGACACCATGAATCCTACATGAATGTCCATAAACCCGTAAGAGTGCGAGGAGGTGGAGATCTCTTCTGAACAGAACGTTGCAAGGCATCCCAGATACGCTCAATAATGTTCATGTCTGGGGAGTTTGGTGGCCAGCAGAAGTCTTTAAATTCAGAAGAGTGTTCCTAGAGACACTCTGTAGCAATTCTGGACGTGTGGGGTGTCGCGTTGTCTTCCAGTAATTGTACAAGTCCGTCGTAATGCACAAAGGGCATGAATGGATGCAGGTGGTCAGAAAGGATGCTCACATCCGTGTCACCTGTCAGAGTTGTTCCTAGACGTATCAAGCGTCCCATATCACTACGTGCACACGCCCCACACCATTACACTGCCTCCACCAGCTTGACCAGTCCCCTGCTGACATGGAGCCTCCTTGCATTCATTAGGTTGTCTCCATACCTGTACACATCCATCCGCTCGATACAATTGGAAACGAGACTCGTCTTACCAGGCAACATGTTTCCAGTCATCAACAGTCACATGTTGATGTTGACGAGCCCAGGCGAGGCATAAAGCTTTGTGTCGTGCAGTTATCAAAGATACACGAGTCGGCCTTCGGCTCCGAAGGCCCATATCGATGATGTTTCGTTGAATGGTTCGCACGCTGACACTTGTTGATGGCCCTGCATTGAAATCAGCAGAAATTTGTGTAAGGGTTGCACGTTTGTCATGTTGAACTACTCTCTTCAGTCATCGTTGGTCTCGGTCTTGCAGGATCCTTCTGTGGGCGCAGCGATGCCGCAGATTTGATGTTTTACCGGATTTCTGATGTTCGGGGTAAATTCGTGAAATGGTCGAAAGGGAAAATCCCCACTTCATCGTTACCTCGGAGATACTGTGTCCCATCGCTAGTGCGCTATCTGTAACATCACGTGCAAACACATTTAAAACTTGATAACCTGCCATTGTTGCAGCAGTAACCGATCTAACAACTGCTCCAGACACTTGTTTCTTATGTAGGAATGGCCAACCGCAGCGCCGCATTCTACACGTTTACATATCTCTGTGTTTGAATACGAATGCGTGTACGAGTTTAACTGGCGCTTCAGTGTATTTGTCATTACTGTGTTATTTCCACTATATGTCCTACCCTTGAGGTGAGGGGAGGAGAGGTGAAATGCAGAGTAGGGGTTGGGGGAGAAGGAGGGTGATTAGGTGGAGGGCCGTGTAACGGGACAAGATTATTAATGCGTTCAGTGTTATTGCCCCTGCCCTCTGATTTTTTCGGCGTTTGTATACAAGTTTTTGACTAGGTGTCCGTATGTGCCGATAGATGTACTACTTAAAATCTCGTTTACTTCGGGGTATTATTCTGATTAGACGTATGTGACACAGACGAAATGGGACCCGAATCTCTAACCGCAAGATAGCTATTTTAAGTATAATAAATGTACCATTAACATTGGTTCGTAGTGTTATAAAAAATATGTTACTCGATATTTTTGTCTTTAAGAGAGTGATTTCTTGCCTGTATCATACTAAGCCTAAATAAACATTTAATGTTGATAAATTAAATAGACGTGCGACAGAATTATTTGTATAAATGATATGGAAAAATATTTGGCTTTATGGTTAATCAAGCAGCTGTTGTTTCTCTTTCCTTGGTATTAATGTTGTTGATGTTTATGTAGTTTATCAGATTACGCGGAAATTTGTTGTTTGCCACTGATTCATATTGGATTTATCAAACGGTGTGTCCTCTCTGGCTCCTTAACGAATCTAATGTGCTGCCTTGGTGTCGACATAATTTACTGCGATAAAGAATGTCTCTTTGTTAAAATGGTGTTACTATGCAGTATAAACGACACGATTCGCATTCGCCTGACAAAGAACACAACAGTGTAACTACCCATGTGCTGTTCGCAATGCTGACACAGTGGATAACAAATACAAGCTGGAGCTGAGTGCGTTAGACTGTTTTTGTAACGACACCATACGAAAATTTGATTTCCTTTAATCCCACTGACTAACATTACTGTATTTTTGTCTTAAAATAAATAATAATTACTTTTACAGTAAACGATATCGAGAATCTCCGTGATGTGGTCGAGTGTCCATATAATGGGAAGACCTACCGCGAAGACCAACGCATAGATGGAACTTATTTTGAGTGCAAGAAATGCGTCTGCAAAGAAGGATTTGACGGTAAGTGAATGACCTCCATCCTGCAGACATAACATCCACAGTGGTATCGATGTTCTGCAGACTGAATAGCTGTATCCAGTCCATATATAAATACTACGACAGTATGTGCTGTGGATGTTGAATGTTGATTTTGTTTCAAGTAGTTCCAAAAACGTTTGCTTCCTCTTTGCTGGTAGTCAGTCTCTTCTCATAAACGCATGCGTTTTTGACCTGTTTTATCTGCATACACGTCAGTAATTTTATGCCTTCAGTGAGGTGTATCAGTGAAATTTTACTACCACACGGACTGCGTATTTGGACGTAACCCCTGGTTGTATAATTCCTGTCCGTAAAATACAAGAGATTCTGATAAGATGAGACCACTAAAGGACAGTGTGAGTGGTTTCCCAAAACCTAACTATTATAAAAGACAATGCCTTGACAGACTGATCCCCACCCAACCCAGTCTGCTAAGGTGAGAAATTTGAAAATTGAAGAGAGTTTTAGTGTTTTACTCTAGAAATTGTTTAATAAGAGATGTTTCAAAGTTCCACCCTAAGGGGGTGAAATAGGAAATGAAACGTTCTTCGAAAATTCATCGATATTAAAGCAGTTTGGAAGGAAGACCTACGGAAGTTGGTATTTGGTATACCAGTAAGAAATAAAGAAATAGACGTTTCAGTGTTTTTAGAAATTTAATCTGCATGGTGGTGAAGTATTGGGTAAATTTTTTTAAAATAAACCATTACTAAAGATATACTTAAGTATTTTTAAAGCTACATCTATGAAAATTAGTATTTTCCTTCCCGGTTACCATTAAAAAATACGTGATTCTCTGTTTTTCGAAATTCAACCTCTATGATGGTGACACATGGGATGAAAATTTTTGTGGAAATATTTCGTTAGGTGAGCATTGTTTGAAGATGAATCTACAAAAATTTGTGTTTGTTCCCACACATGAAAATACATAAAGAAACAAGGACAGCACCAGATGGAAATACAATAAATCAGAATGAGCGTATACAAATTGATGCAAATTACAAGTCAGACTAACTGGATGTAAGGAGTTTAGCCGGCCGGAGTGGCGGAGAGGTCCTATGCTCTTCAGTCTGGAACCGCGCTACCACTGCGGTCGCAGCCTCGAATACTGCCTCGGGCATAGATGTGGGTGATGTCCTTAGGTTAGTTAGGTTTAAGTAGTGCTAAGTTCCAGGGGACTGATGACTTCAGATGTTACGTCTCATAGTGCTCAGAGCCATTTGAACCATTTTAAGGAGTTTAAGAGGTTTAAATACAGACACGGATCACTTCCTAGTTTCGACATGGGTAAGAGCAATAATATCTAACGCAGTGAGAGGAACCTGGACCAAGAGACAGAAATATGACATCACAGCTTTAGATTCACAGGAAGCAAGGGAACGATACCAGAGGAGAATAATTCAGGCCCTTGAGAACGCTGTAGAATTTAACAACATTGAGCAACAATGAGAAAAGGTAAAAAAGAAAGTACAGATAGTAGCAAGTGAGATACCTGGGAACAGCGGAAGGCAAACAAGAACTTTTTTTTTTTGTCATCAGTCTACTGACTGGTTTGCTTTGGCCTCCACGAATTCCTTTCCTGTGCTAACCTCTTTATCTCAGAGTAGCACTTGCATCGTACGTCCTCAATTATTTGCTTGACGTATTCCAATCTCTGTCTTCCTCTACAGTTTTTGCCCTCTACAGCTCCCTCTAGTACCATGGAAGCCATTCCCTCATGTCTTAGCAGATGTCCTATCATCCTGTCCCTTCTCCTTATCAGTGTTTTCCACATATTCCTTTCCTCTCCGATTCTGCGTAGAACCTCCTCATTCCTTACCTTATCAGTCCACCTAATTTTCAACATTCGTCTATAGCACCACATCTCAAACGCTTCGATTCTCTTCTGTTCCAGTTTTCCCACAGTCCATGTTTCACTGCCATACAATGCTGTACTCCAGACGTACATCCTCAGAAATTTCTTCCTCAAATTAAGGCCGGTATTTAATATTAGTATACTTCTCTTGGGGAGAAATTCCTTTCTTGCCATAGCGAGTCTGCTTTTGATGTCCTCCTTGCTCCGTCCGTCATTGGTTATTTTACTGCCTAGATAGCAGAATTCCTTAACTTCATTGACTTCGTAACCATCAATCCTGATGTTAAGTTTCTCGCTATTCTCATTTCTACTACTTCTAATTACCTTCGTCTTTCTCCGATTTACTCTCAAGCCATACTGTGTACTCATTAGACTGTTTATTCCGTTCAGCAGATTATTTAATTCTTCTTCACTTTCACCCAGGATAGCAATGTCATCAGCGAATCGTATGATTGATATCCTTTCACCTTGTATTTTAATTCCACTCCTGAACCTTTCTTTTATTTCCATAATTGCTTCCTCGATGTACAGATTGAAGAGTAGGGGCGAAAGGCTACAGGTTTGTCTTACTCCCTTCTTAACACGAGCACTTCGTTCTTGATCGTCCACTCTTATTATTCCCTCTTGGTTGTTGTACATGTTCTATATGACCCGTCTCTCCCTATAGCTTACCCCTACTTTTTTCAGAATCTCGAACAGCTTGCACCATTTTATATTGTCTAACGCTTTTTCCAGGTCGACAAATCCTATGAACGTGTCTTGCTTTTCTTTAGCCTTGCTTCCATTATTAGCCGTAACGTCAGAATTGCCTCTCTCGTGCCTTTACTTTTCCATAGCCAAACTGATCGTCACCTAGCGCATTCTCAATTTTCTTTTCCATTCTTCTGTATATTATTCTTGTAAGCAGCTACGATGCATGAGCTGTTAGGCTGACTGGGCGATAATTCTCTCACTTGTCAGCTCTTGCCGTCTTCGGAATTGTGTGGATGATGGTTTTCCGAAAGTCAGATGGTATGTCGCCAGACTCATATATTCTACACACCAACGTGAATAGTCGTTTTGTTGCCACTTCCCCTAATGATTTTAGAAATTCTGATGGAATGTTATCTATCCCTTCTGCCTTATTTGACCGTAAGTCCTCCAAAGCTCTTTTAAATTCCGATTCTAATACTGGATCCCCTATCTCTTCTAAATCGACTCCTGTTTCTTCTTCTATCATATCAGACAAATCTTCACCCTCACAGAGGCTTTCAATGTATTCTTTCCACCTATCTGCTCTCTCCTCAGCATTTAGCAGTGGAATTCCCGTTGCACTCTTAATGTTACCACCGTTGCTTTTAATGGCACCAAAGGTTGTTTTGACTTTCCTGTATGCTGAGTCTGTCCTTCCGACAATCATATCTTTTTCGATGTCTTCACATTTTTTCTGCAGCCATTTCGTCTTAGCTTCCCTACACTTCCTATTTATTTCATTCCTCAGCGACTTGTATTTCTGCATTCCTGATTTTCCCGGAACATGTTTGTACTTCCTCCTTTCATCAATCAACTGAAGTATTTCTTCTGTTACCCATGGTTTCTTCGCAGCTACCTTCTTTGTACCTATGTTTTCCTTCCCAACTTCTGTGATGGCCCTTTTTAGAGACGTCCATTCCTCTTCAACTGTGTTGCCTACTGCGCTACTCCTTATTGCTGTTATCTATAGCGCTAGAGAACTTCAAACGTATCTGATCATTCCTTAGAACTTCCGTATCCCACTTCTTAGCGTATTGATACTTCGTGACTAATGTCTTGAACTTCAGCCTACTCTTCATCACTACTATATTGTGATCTGAGTCTATATCTGCTCCTGGGTGCGCCTTACAATCCAGTATCTGATTTCGGAATCTCTGTCTGACCATGACGTAATCTAATTGAAATCTTCCCGTATCTCCCGGCCTTTTCCAAGTATACTTCCTCCTCTTGTGATTCTTGAACAGGGTATTCGCTATTACTAGCTGAAACTTGTTACATAACTCAATTAGTCTTTCTCCTCTGTCATTCCTTGTCCCAAGCCTATATTCTTCTGTAACCTTTTCTTCTACTCCTTCCCCTACAACTGCATTCCAGTCGCCCATGACTATTAGATTTTCGTCCCCCTTTACATACTGCATTACCCTTTCTGTTCATCTTCAGCTTGCGACGTCAGCATGTATACCTGAACTATCGTTGTCGGTGTTGGTCTGCTGTCGATTCTCATTAGAACAACCCGGTCACTGAACTGTTCACAGTAACAAATGAAAAAACATGAAGCACACAGAAGTGCATTTCAACCACACTGTACCAGTAATACAGTGGAAGACTATAAAGAAAGTTCCATAAAAGATGGGAGTGGCGAAATTATAAATGAACAGAAGGAGACGTCTGAGACGTGGCGTCGCTACTTTGATAAACTGCTCAGTCCGAGACCAGTTGTATCACGGAACGCAACAGAAATACAAGAGGAAGAAGACCCATATAACAGTTTTGACGTACCTAACTTAGTACTAAGGGAATGAAAGAAACATTCACTGCACTTGAACATGCTGGCAAGAATATGGGACTAAATATCAATGAGCAAAAAACAGTCCGCCTCCGTATCTGAATGGACAAAGCGCCAACTTTTTGTGCCAGGGGGCCCGGATTCGATTCCCGACTGGGTTGGAGATCTTAGGGAATGGGTGTTTGTGTTGTCTTCCTCGTCATCATTTCATCCTCATCGACGCGCAAGTCGCAGAAGTGGCGTCACCTCAAAACAGAATTGTACCAGGCGATCACGTCTACCCCCTGGGAGGTCCTCGCCAAACTACATCTTATATCATTTTCAGCAGAAAGCAAAATACCTAGGTTCTGGGAAAGCGCACAGGGAGAAACTGCCAACCGAAATAACGATGGGTAGTTGTAACTTCGAGAGAGCCAGTCACTTCAAGTACCTGCGTTCCATTGTAATCAGGCTAAATGTGTAAGTAGGCTGTTTAGGTTTTTATGTTGGTAACGCCACGTAGCGCTCTATATGAAAATCAATGACTGTGCTGTGTACAGTCTGTGGCTGGTTTGCATTGTTGGAATTTGCTATTGTAGTGTTGGGCAGTTGGCTGTTAAGAGCGCGTAGTGTTGCATTGTTTGTTCTTTATCAAAATCTTTCATTTGCTAATTATGCCCATCAGTAATTAGTCCCTTCAGTAGTTTGAATCTTTTATTTAGCTGGCAGTAGTGGCGCTTACTATATTGCAGTAGTTCGAGTAACCAAGATTTTTGTGAGGTTAATGATTCAGGAAAAGTATAGGTTATTGTTAGTCAGGGCCATTCTTTTGTAGGGATTTTTGAAAGTCAGATTGCGTTGCGCTAAAAATATTGTCAGTTTAGTGCTGATCAGAATCAAGTGATGCCTCATATGAAATAAAGCAGAGACTAATTGCAGACAATAAAGCTTATTTCGCCTTAACAAAGCTTCTCTGTCTTCAAGGATCCTGACTAGCACCACAAAACTAACAACTTATAAAACAGTGATCAGACCAGTGCTTAAATACACCTCCGAACCCTGGCCCTAACAGCAAAGAATGCTGTATCGCTGGATGCATTCGAGAGAAAGGTAATCAAAAGAATCATCGACCCAATTTCCCAAAGACAAAGATTGAGGAGGAGATACAACCATGCGTTGTGAGCCATCTACAAATACCATCCTGTTAGAAGAACGTTGACGTCATCCAGGCTGAGGTGGGCTGGACTAGTGCCACGAGTGAATGATACGGAAATACCATAAAAACTTTTACAAGGAAAGCCACGTGACAGAGAGGACGTGGTCGATTGAAAACTAGATTGAAGGACGGAGTCATAGAAGACCTTCGGAAGATGCGCTAAAGTAACTAGAAAATGTGCAAGGGACCAGGATAAATGGAAGGAGATAGTTGAAGAGACCAAGACTCATCATGCGTTGTAGAGCGCAGAAGAAGAAGCAGAATGAATCATTTCGAAGTTTTGTAAGCACTGCCTTACAGCTGTGTAGAGTGTGGCTGAATTCCGGTAACAAGAGAATATACAACTGACGTCAAAAAGGAAAAAGTAATTTCTGCATCACGGAATTCAGTTATTGTGAACGGCGAAAAATCAACGCCATTGGATCAATACAAAAACTTTAATTTCCCAACGAAATTAGCTGAGTATGTCTCAAATAAACTTGCAGAACAGATGAAATGAACATGAGCCATTCCACAAAGTAGTGACTTGAACTTGCATGTATTGCTAATAATTGAAAGTCTTTGAGTTTAAAATATTTTTTCCTGCGCCATTAAATTTTCAACATTTTTACCGACGCTCCACTGTTGCAGGAACGTTGGATGGACCCTGGTGTAGGAGACAGACGTGTGAGTACTCCCTCGATCAGAGGGCTTCTGAACTAAGGGAGTGTGCGCCGGTATTCCGTGAGGGCGACAACTGTTGTGCTTCCAGATTTCACTGCCGTAAGTATTACTACACGGATTACCGTAAATACCTCAACTAAAAACTAACCATCAAGATTAAAGTGCCACTCAATATACGTGTGTAAATAAGACGCTTTGTAAAATGCGTCAATGATGATAAAAGGGGCAATATATATGATAGAATTATCACTGAAAATGTTTAGCAATTAGTCTGATATGAAAATTTGGGTGTACCCAAGGTATTGGTGGTGACACACAAACAAATGATAATTAAATAAAGACACTACACTGCCGACAGGCGTTGATATACATCAGCGGGGACAGTTGAAAATGTGTGCTCCGACCGGGACTCGAACCCGGGATCTTCTGCTTACGTGGCAGACAGTCTGTCCATCTGAGCCACCGAGGGCACAGACTGTAGTGCGACTGCCGGGACTTATCCCTTGCACGCTCCCCGTGAGACCCACATTTCCAACCTAATGTCCACACACCACATTTGTAGTGTCCCTGCTCATTTACATCTTCATATAAGTTAACTAGGTATAAACCTCGATAGAAAGCTAACATAAAAAGCACACTCCTTGTCATCCAGCAGAAAAGCCCGAAATCGACTAAAATTACTAAAACCACTAACGCACTATACTTGGGGTTTAAACACTTCTGCCATTATCTTTATCTAGAAATTACTCATCCTTTCCATCCTAGCTTATACTAACACTGCCTGGATCTCCACCTTCTCTAAATTCTATGTATCCCTTCAAATGAGGCAAATGCATGCACTCTACCACCATCCCTAAAGCGCATCATATACCAACTCATCGACTTTCTACACCTTTTCTTGGAGCACATTCGGAAAAACGCATTTCCGGCACATAATATCCTGTGCACTAAACTCCATTCCCGGTGTCCTGCTGCGCTAGTACATCCAAGCACCTTCATGAACCAGCTGTCAGTATCCAACGGGTTCCGTCCCGAAATATACTCTTTTTTCTAGTCCTAGTCACAACATTCCACCTCACTCCACCTTTCCGCTTTCCTCCCTCTGGCTCAATGACCTTCAGTCGCCACCTCCTGTTCCATGGAGCTGCATAGTTATACTTACCATTCCACTTCCATCATAATCATTTTCATTCGACATCAACACCGTCATTACACCACAGCAGTGTGAACATTACGATCAGTCTTATTTTTTAACTGTAATGTAAAACCATGTATGAAGTTTTAATGTTCAAAAACATTTTGGAAGATATAACACTATTAAGACTCAGAGAGGACGGTCGTCTTGAACATGCTATTATGATGTCCTGGCGCAATTTGTAGCCTAATAATGTGGCACGTACCTGAGAGAACGCCTATATTCCAGGGTAAGACTACGTCTTATCAACCTTAACATTCTCTGTGGAGATAAGTTGGAAGAGGTAAATGTGGAGTACACCTAGATCTATACGATCTACCTTACTTTACACGGAGCAGAGTACATTTGATATACAATCCATTCCTCACTCCCCTGTGATGTTCTCGAACGATGCGTCGGAAAAAGGACTGTACGTAACTCTGCATATGAGCTCTGATTTTTCTGACTTTCCCTCTCATGGACGTTTTGAAAGACTTTTGTGGGATGATAATATATGTTACTGGCCTCTTCTTGGACATACTTACTATGAATGTTAACAATAGACCTCCTCATAATGTGCATTTCCGCTACTGTAGAGCTCTTCTTTTACCCCATTCTGGTAAAGAAGCAGTAGGTCTGTTCATCAATCGGTCACTCGAGTTTTCATCGTAGGCTTTTTCTTTGTTGGGAGTTGCATTTCCGTACAGGCCCATCATCGATGTACTCCTTCAGTAGTAAGTGCTGGGATACACGCATCTGTTTTTTTTATTTTTTGATAGAGTCAACTTTTCACCCGTTCCTCCTATGTGTAAGATCTCTACATTTATTAAGTATCCGTGTTTTTGACCAAAGTTATCGTTAACAATGGATGAAGCTAATGTCTGAGGGACACATAAAAACACAAATCTTTTTCCTTAAGTATGTTTCTTGTCGTTAGGGAAATATTACGAATAAAAAGTAAATCGCACCATTTTTGTTTTAGTCTGCCAGTATCACTGGGTACCGTAGGAATCAGGCTTGCTTCTTCAGTCCCTTATTCAGAATGTTGTCATTCTGATTTCAGTTAAGTGCTTGTAGTTGTTGTTTTTGTTTTCATATGTTAATGGTCGTAGTCTCCTTGGAGCATGGGGTTAGGAAAAGGACTATAGTGAGCTGTAATGCAGCATGTTTGTAAGCTATGGCATGTGGAGAGGAAGCTGCATCTAAAGTGTCAGTGCAGAAGAATTTACCGTAAATTTTAAATGTGTGGTTCCTGCTTTGTATCTGCAGATTTATATCTAAGAAATTAAAGGTGGAACCTCCTAACTCAATACTGATCTTCATCTCATGCCGCCACTGGCTCATAATATCAAAGAACTTCGGGTAGTACCTAACAGACACTTTTTCACATACGTAAGGTGCCTTCAATATATATGTACCAATATATTATATGTTTTGCCAGTGGTTCAGTCCTAGGAAATTCAGATAATGTCTTGTACAGGAAATTTGTGCTAGCAAGGGACTAGTGATGAGTCGCTCGTCCGACAATCTGGTTTCTTGTAATATTTCTCTGTAAAACAAAAATTGTTTTGTTTTAAACAACATTCTAATGTACGTAATACGTTCAATTATTCTTCAGTGTTAATATTGTGTATGCACAATGGTAGTGAGAAACGTCTATCAAATATTTGGAATCAGCTGCGTAGTTGGAAATGTGCTTACAACATGAAACCTACGTCTACATAAGCAACCAGTTGCATAAAATAAATTTTATTTCGTTGTCGCTTTCAGGGATATATTGCCCTCCTTCAGAAGATTATAACTGACGTAATTTTTTATTAATCATCAGTTTTCTGACTGGTTTGATGCGGTCCGCCAAGAATTCTGCTCCTTTGCCAGCATTTTCCTTTTCACTTCAGAGTAGCAATTGCTCTCCTACAACTACAATGCAGACCCCCATGACTATTAGATTTTTGTCTCCCTTAGAGTACTGAATTACCCGTTTTATCTCTCCATCTTCTGCTTGCGACGTCGGTTTGTGTACTTGATTCTTATGAGAACAATCCTGTGACTGTCAGCGAACATCAAAAGTGAGCAGGTGTTTGCAGCATATTTCTGTAGTTATGTGGATCATAGCGCGTGTATAAACGTTCTATGATAAAGCAAAGAACAAGTGCAGACCTCAGAACTGGAGCTAATCAGTTTCAATTTTTCTTTTTTTAATTCAGAATCCATAGTTTCATCAGTAAGCCAAATTTATGTAAATTAAAATTTAGAGCTCTATCGAAAACCATTTTTATATGTGTCAGTGTAGTAAACTTACTATTGGATTTTTCTTACAGCTTCAGCCAACGATAGCGTGGTGAAACACCCGGATTCTGCAACAGAGAATGAAGGTCAGTACCTCTCTTTCAGCACTGACCCTAATGCTTCGAATCGTGCTTTTGTAGTATTTGTATAACATCGGGTGGAGGTCATAATATTGTGTTGCATGGATGATTCAAACAGTTTGACTATAATACTGATTCTAATTAAACTATGCCAACACATAATGTGATATGGAAGCAATCAAACATTATAAGAACCCTCTTAGTAGTGTGTCTAATATTGAAACAAGTTGTATAATCATAGCAATGAATTACATCAGGCACTAGTTCCTATATCTAAACAAATCACACTTTCTGATCTCTTCGAGCGCTTCTATGTTTTTGTATCCCTTGGAAGTACACCATAATATTGCGGAAACAGGCACAGATTATCACTGTTTAAAATATACATTTATTTCCTTAAATCAGTTTAGAAGCATCTTCATCATTAGTACTCATAAAAAAGACAATCTCAGTAGCCTGTCTATAATTGGATATATAATCCCAAAGCAAATTCGCTATGCTATAGTTCAGGAAATGAGTTATCCGATTCCCAAGGAAACAAAACCTAGTCGTTACCACGTGGGCCCACAAGTACCGTATTTCAACTAATTCAAAGTCTATTTATCGAGAACCAATTTAGAATTACATTAGTGTAGGACAAAACGGTTGGAAGGATAGTTGTCACTTTCCTGACGGCTCACACAGTTACAACTGGTAGCATTTGTTCATGAGACATGTGCTACCTCGAGACTACCTATCCAGAATATGCCTCCAAATTAAATATAATAAGCAAACTCTCGTGGGCGTGACATCAAAAAACCACTGAGCTCTGTAAAAACGAAAGCAGCTGCTTTCGTAAAAACGCAACAACATTACCGAATTCAGCAACGATCTCTGGAAGGGAGATGGCAACTGCAAGAGTCCGCTGCACACTACCCTCCGAAAATCCAGTCGTTTATCCCCACTCTTTCTAACGATAAAGTATAATGGATACGCGGGTGCGTCAGCAGAAACTTACCCACGAAGTTCTCGGACAAATGGCTAGCATTCGAAGGGTGACAACTAAAGAGATGTTTATGTCGCTGTCCCTCGCTCACCAGAGGTGGGACGATTGGTTATACCACTAGCTGCAGCTAACCAGCTCCAACTTCGCGAAATACCGCAGTCTGCCGTGCAATAACAATGAACAGAAACGACAAACAACTCAGTGTGAATTTGAGCAAAAGATGACGAAACGTGCCCCACAGACGTACGTCGTATTTTACGTTACTGTTCCAGTGTATCACTTCTCTTTTGCCACTACAATTATCAATCACTAAATGCTGAATTCAGTAGCCACGTCTACATTTTTAACTAAGACTTTCCTTTCGTAATACATCAGTTGGATCCTGAAGTTAATGTTTAATTACGGTGCTCTAAGGCCCATCCACCAGAAGTTTATTTCCGCACTCTATAACGCTCGAAGGACCTATAAAAATGTATAAAAGGTTTAGTAACGCATGTACATGAAGGTTGGCAATTAGGTCCGAAGAAGACTTTCTAACGAACGAATACAGTTATTTATATCCCTCTCGTTACCGCACAGGATTCTGTTCAGTACAAGAATGATCTAAATATAGAAATGGTAATTATTCACTAGAAATAGTAATAATTTTGTATAATCAAATGATTGAATAGAAAATTATGGTAGCCAGCACAAAAAAGAGCAAAAGCTAAATTTGGGTAATGACTGACGTGAGTTTGAAATCACGTGATAACTGGGAGGGATTAACAATGCAGCAACTGAACAAAATACACTCGCAGGAGCTTAGATGTTAAAGCCACATGCAACATGAAAAAATTATTTTAATTTGGAATACACTAATATTATTTATAGTTATGAACACCAGTTACAGGTAATCACCAGTAAAACTTTGTTTAAAGTTTACTGAATTACAGAACTCACGGGAATGCTCTGTTTAAAAATTTGCAGAAGCACTAAATGCCTTTCCTTAGTAGCATCTTCTCAAATTAAAATGGTAAATGGTTTCATGTACAGCAAGACCTTTTGGCAATGTCAACGTTACGAAGATATAAGCACATCAAATTAGTTGTGAAACACAATATAAAATTACCCTGGCTACAAAAGCATCAATATACTTTTGTCAATGAAATATAAATTGTGTTTAACTAACTTTTGGTTTGAGTTATTGTCTATAGCAGTAGTGCAACACTGCAAAAAGAACTATAATTACTACTGTTTCTGATTCCAATAATTATCTGAATGAATGTTAACTGCAAAATTTATTGACGTTATCTTCTTTTAATTACTCCTTTAACTTTTGATTTTCTCGAAAGTTTTCGTAAGAGGGTGAGACTCAGATGATGGTTAATTTATTGGGTCAATTAGCTTCAATCACTAAGTTTATGATTTGACTAAACTATACTACAATGTTAAAAAAGTTAACTACACCGGCAAGCCTTGTTCAGAACTACAAAGTAACTGGTTTCACCTCACATTGCAATGTGTTATTTCTGGTGCAATGTAATGCTTTTTATTGTATCTGTTATTGTCAAAGGCTCTTCCGTTACCAAGCAACTTGAATAACCGTTGGCGACACAATAATCTTCTTTAATTATCAAATCTTATTCTAAACATGTACTGCGCCCATACACGTGCTCTCTCATGTATGTATTTTGGCTTCCCACATATTTCAAAACCGACTCCAGAGAAATGACCATTTGGCATTAGCTCGCCAACACTTCACGTTAGTATTCCACCAAAGATGATTCGCAACACTCTAATTTGCCTTCCCTACTACGACTGCGCACGCCGTGCCAACGATGCTAGTGGTGCATGAAAAGATATTCTTTGGTCGACGAAGACTATGGATTTCCCTGACATCACCAGCGCGTGTACTACAAACCTTTGACATAATTATTTAGTATTTCTTCTTCTGGCATCATCATTACAGTTTCATAAACACTAAATCTTGACAAGACTTCTAAGTACATCAAGTTACAAAAAATGGTTTTAAAATCATAGAATAAAGCGGCTATAAAATAAACGAGGCGCCATGTTATACTGATACAATCTCTTTGAGAAAACTAGATGAATAGTAAAGTCTCTAAAGACGTTTCTAGTGAGCATACACAATTTATGCGTAGAACTGCAAGTCTGTTAAGATTATCCCGTTGAGTGACCTACTCTTAGACATGGATGACTGGTAACTCTTTGTGAAGTAGCCTTCCTGTCATTCACCTTAAGCGATTTAGGACTACCAAAGGAAACTTAATTGTGGATAGTTGGACGGAGATATGAACTGGTGTGGGCCCGAAAGCGAATACAATGCCTCAACCACTGCTCTTATAGACATTACGTCGGACGTTCGTGGCCTCGAGGTCGCGTTCACGCTGACCGAGCACGGAGACCCGGGTTCGATTCCCGGTGGGATAAGGGATTTTCATCTGCCTCGAGATGTCTGGGTGTTTGTGTTGTCCTAATCATTTCATCATCATTTATGAACGTGGCGAGATTGGACTGAGCAACGGTTGGGAATTTGTACTGGCGCTGATAACCACACAGTTGAGCGCCCCACATCGTCATCATCATGTTGACAATACGTTGCAATCAGTCTCCATAATTTAATCAGACACGTTTACAATTAGGCGACTGTGTGTCTACTGGCAACATTTTCCGCATGTTACCTCCAAAAAAGACAACTCCTGATGACTGTTTTTAATTGGATCTACATTTTCTGGTACAGAACTGAGTTTCTGTAATTTATCGAGTGAAGGGATTCAGTGGTCAGTGGTTAGGCACTGGACACATTTACTTAGGGACAGTAGTTCACATTCCCTACCGCCCTTTAACATTTGGGTTTAACATGATTTCTCTAAATTGCCTTAGGCAAGTATGAGGACGGTTCGTTAAGGGCAGAGCCGGATTCTTTCGCAACCATCCCCGATCCATTTCCACAGCTGCTTACATCATAGACAACAAGACATTGGAAACCAATTTTCCTTCTCTCTCCAGTGTTTTAATTTATGCTCAATGAATTGTTTCCGTTATAAGAAGTTGGAAAAAATATTATTCAACATAAAGGTATTGGTGGAAATGAAAATAGCACACAATGAAAGCATGCTATTCGTGACGAAAATTACATTTTGATCCTAGTTGACACTCGGAGTCTTCTTTCGGGTACAAGTGTGAAAATATTTATAGATTTTGGAAAGTTGGAGACTTCTCCTTTCGGGAAAATCCTGTTGTTTACTTCTCAAGGTTTTTAGACACAGGGCAGTAACCGTGCATCGCTACAAAAGTTATTACTGTTATAAGAATTATTTGTGATTGCGTAATTGCGCGAGGTATCACATTGATATCTTACAGTAGTAGGGCTATAATGACTGCAGCACACTATGTTGCTAACCGTTGCCTGAAGGTTATACATTAGCAGGACAGACACATGACGACAAACGTCCTCGTTACGCAGATGCGGGGGCGAAATGCTCAGCAACAAGTAACATGGTATGCAGTTTCGTCTGTAAAAGTTCTGCGTAATCAGAAAATTTCATCTCACGTGCATGCACACAGTATTACCCACCTCCCCAAAACATACACATAAATTTCACTCCCCCAGCTACAGCTCAATGTCTTAAAGGCCACTGAAATGATACATCGAGTCACAGTCTGGTATGTCACCTGCCATTAACATGAGACAGCCACTTAGTATGTATCTAACATCCTGACCGTATTCGAAAGTATCCAGATTAGCTGAGTTTTGTAAATGAATCAGCCAGCTAACTGTGGGAGTTTCATTTAAGGAGAGCAGTTGTATGATTTGTCAGCAGCTTTGCCCAGTCTCAACTTGCATGACTTTTTAGAAACCTGACACATATAGTATAGTATATGTACATCTTTCTCTGCATGCAGGTCACTCGTTACCCTGAATGTTATTACATGGTATAATCTTGGCAATGTGTGAAGGAGATGAAATAATCTGTCTGTTGAGGGAGTTAGGGCACGTCCTGATTGGAGTAAAGCACAACAAATACTGAGGTATGCAGCTCAAAATATAGTGTTTATTTATCTAATTATTAACCCGATTCTGATTAGGGCCATACGGTTTTCTCTTGCATTGCGCCAGGTATCACACATATGGGTACAGCACCATTTTTACGTCTTAGTCAGGTAAGATAACACAATTTTAATATGACAGATAGTACTGCAGAGCCAAAGAAACTGGTACGCATGTCTAATATCGCGTAGGACCCCCTGCAAGCACGCAGAAGTGTAGCAACACGACGCAGCATGGACTCGACTAATGTCTGAAGTAGTGCTGGAGGGAGCTCACACCATCAAACCTTCAGCGCTGTCCGTAAATCAGTTAGAGAACGAGGGGTTGGAGATCCCTTCTGAACACCACGTTGCAATGCATCCCAGATATGCTCAATAATGTCCATGGTTCAAAATGGCTCTGAGCACTATGGCACTCAACTACTGTGGTCATTAGTCCCCTAGAACTTAGAACTACTTAAACCTAACTAACCTAAGGACATCACGCACATCCATGCCCGAGGCAGGATTCGAACCTGCGACCGTAGCAGTCGCACGGTTCCGGACTGCGCGCCTAGAACCGCGAGACCACCGCGGCCGGATAATGTCCATGTCTGCAAAGTTTGGTGACCAGCGGAATGTTTCTGGAGCCACTCCGTAGGATTTCTGGACATGTGGAGTGTCGCACTGTCCTCCTGGAATTGCCCAAACCCGTTGGAATGCACAATGGACATGAATGGATGCAGGTGATCAGACATGATGCTTATGTACGTCTAACCTGTCAGAGTAGTATCTAGACGTATCACGGGTCCCATATGACTCCAACTGCACACGCCCCACGCCATTACAGAACCTCCACCAGTTTTTCAGTTCCCTACTGAGGTGCAAGGTCCATGGCTTCGTGAGGTTGTCTCCATACCCGTACACGCCCATCTACTCGATACAATTTGAAACGCGAGTCGTCGGATCAGGCAACGTGTTTCCAGTCATCAACAGTCCAATGTCAGTGTTGACGGGCCCAGGCAAGGCGTAAAGGCTTGTGTCGTGCCGTCATCAAGGCTACCGGGTGATCATTGGGCTCCGAAACCTCATATCGATGATGCTTCGTTGAATGGTTCACACGCTGACAGTTGTTGATGGCCCCGCATTGATATCTGTAGCAATTTGTGGAAGAGTTGCACTTTCGTCACGTTGACCAATTCTCTTCAGTTCTCGTTGTTCTCATTCTTGCCGAATCCTTTTCTGGTCGCAGCGATGTCGGAGATTTGTTGTTTTACAGGATCCATGATATTGACGATACACCCATGAAATGGTCGTACGGGAAAATCCCCACTTCATCACTACCTCCGAGATGCTTGGTCCCATCGCTCGTGCGCCGATTATAACACCATGTTCAAACTCTCTTAAATCTTGATAACCTGCTGTTGTAGGAGCAGTAACAGACCTAACAACTGCGCCAGACACTTGTTGTCTTATATTGGCGTTGCCGACCGCAGCCCTGTATTCTGCTTGTTTACGTATCTCTGAATTTTAATACGCATCCCTATACCAGTTACTTGGCGCTTCAGTGTAAAATGAATTGAGTGTCTCTAGACACAATGCGTATAAATAGTACTAGCTATCAAGTAATATAGCTAGCGCTGGCAGTACTTCTCCTACTGTTGTTGTTGCCAGTAATACTGATAATAACAATAACAATAATAATAAAGACAATAATGAAAATAATAAAAAATGTGGTAAATATAAAAAAGAATTCATAGGTGCATAAAAAGTTGCTTTATCATACAGCGTGTTCTGGGGGAACAAAATTTAATGAGAGTACACCACCTAAGTATACTGCATGTTATCCACCTCTGATACAATGCGGGAGGTTATTCCCGAGTCAGCCCCCCTCTGCTGAGAAGTACTTCGAGAAAGTGACTGAACGATGGAGTGGGACAGAAAGGATTTTGTTCTGACGGTAACGGGTGCTTATCCTATGTTGTTCAGACAAGAGCGTTAAGGACGAGGAAAGATGTGAGGAATAACTTTTACGTTGATAAGATAATAGCGAAGATAAAGGGTATCGAGATCTCTGCACTTCTCTGTATGCAGCCACGCGTGTGTTGGTGAGATACAGGGTGGCGCACGATAAGTCACCATGCATAACACATTTGTTGTGGACGGTATTTGTAAAGAATACAGCATGGACATACAACCTAAATAATCACATGTTCAATATGACTGCCGTTTTAGTTTACAACTTCTTCAAGTTGCACACATGCATTTGTGATGACTATCCGGCACAAATCTTCTTGAATGGCGTGGCATAACTCCACAATGATGGTCTTGTGTTGCACTGCATTTTCGGGTATTCTGTGGTACACCTTCTATTTAAGGAACCCTCAAAGGAATAAGTCATCTGGGCTAATGTCCGGGCTGTGGAAAGGCCACATAACGTTCTGGAAAGCTGTTTGACAATGCCTTAACCAACTTTTTCGTGTAGGAAATCAAACAAAACGTTGGTATTCTGGGGAGCCCTCCATGCTGAAAGAACCATTGTGACTACAGTGGAAGACATGAGGCCGTGAGTTCAGGAAAGAACTGATTTCGCAGCATGTGTAAATAGCGTTCACCGGTTACTGTAACATCGGAAAAGAACGGACTGATAATCCCGTGGTCTTGATATCGAGACCCACACCCACACTTTCTCCCCGTAGGTGTCTATCGTGTGGATTATTTGCGGAGGTTCATGTGCCCCAAATTAAACAATCTGTTTGTTCACAAAACCGCAAAAATTTAAGTAATCTTCGTCAGGAAACCATGTGTTGAGTGGGACTGCCTCTTGGTCTTTCTCGATTGCCCACATTGCAAACTGCGCTCTCTACTCCTTATCCCTCGCAGTAAGCTTATGCGCCAAAGTCATGTTGCATGGATACAAGCGAAGGTCGGATTGAACAATTCTTTGTGCAGATCGCGCGAAATTCCGAACTCGGCCCTAGCTCTTCTTGCTGATTTACTCGGACTACGAGTCAAAGCCACTCGAACTGCTTCAGTGTTTTTCGGCGAACGTACAGTACGTGCATGTCGCCGCTGACACACCAAAACAGATCCACTACCTTCACATTTTTGATGTAATCTGTGTACTGTCTGTGGGCTGGGAGCCCACCGTGTGCCGAAATGAGCACGAAACCAATCCTTGTCTTTTGTGCGATAGTCAAGCATCCTTTGTCCAACATCGCGCAAACTGAAAGAGCGGACTCACAACGGGAGCGATGAACTCGCAACGACATCAGGCGTAATTTCCACATACTGCACGAAGTTGAGCGTACAATTTGAAAGCTAATGCCCCAGTGGTATACCAGTAGGATCAAAATTCTGTCGCGTGACTTACCGTGCGCCACCCTGTATGATCAAAGAGATCAAAGGGTCGAATGATACAGGTATGTCGAATACTGACATACATAACCAAATCCAGGCGCAGTAAGAATTCCTGAGAGACCTTGCAGGATAACATGGCTGTAACCGATCATTGAAAGTTTAAGTGTTTGTACAATTTTTTTTTCCAGGTCAAGACGAAAGAGCTTTCTGTAGTTTTGTAGGGCACAGAGATATGCTGATACCTTCTTGCACATTAATTCGATTTAGATTTTCATGTTTTATTATTCCCCATCTCTTTGCGGCAGGATGGGTTGATGAATGTCCCATTTAAAATTAAAGATGGTAAGAATTCCCTATATTTCTGGCTCATGCACTTTCGCTGGCTCTGTTATTTGCTTTGTTTTATTATTACTCGCGTAGCAACTAATATATGAAATAAAGTATGTTACTACGAAAAGAGCCCCGAAATACCTTTTAGTGATGCAGTGCTGTGGCTTTCTTTGGTTCTTTAATTTTCAACAAAACAAAATATATTATGTCCTTATTCTTCTGGATCTGGCTTTCTATTAAGGGAACATTTTTCCGTTACTGTAACTCACATATTCAACATATCTTCCTTACCTTATAGTTATTGAAAATGTTAATGAAAATTACTTTGTTATCATTACTGATGTTACAGTAAGCAATGATTGTTCAACATAAAAATTTTGCAGTGGATCTTTGTTAACAGTAAAACACCAACAAGTACCAGGACTAACACGAGAACATGAGACTATAATCATAGAAAAAGATGTTTTTACTATAAGGTTTGCCAGACCAGAACTACGCACAGCAAAAATTCTTTTATGTTACGAAGGTAGATTATCTTTTTGCACTGTTAGTAATATATTATCAGCAGCCCGCGTCAACCTGTAAAACACATCATAAAATCTGCTGCTCTGCTCTGCAATTCCGAAAGCTGCAAGAAATAGTTTTACTTCACTATTACCTGCCCGCTTCTTTGCGGTATGACAGATTTCACTTAATGCAGTTTAAATGCGCCGCGGCAGCGGCTCGTTCGTTCGTAGCGCAGCTCTACACCACGAATAATATCTAAATAGCTGGAAATGTCTTAAAAGGATGGGATAAAATACCAGGAAAGCTTATTACAAATCATAACGCAAGGTTTCACTAAGTAACTCTATTCAAAACGTTTAAACAAATCAATTAATTAGACACCTTTCCGAGGATATGTCGAATGGCGTCCCTCTCACAATCCTGACAAAAGAATGCCCATTTTGGTACTGTACACACATCACTGCTGAGATTCTCGACAGCTGTCTTTAGGTACTTTGGTTTTGGGCTTAGATACAACAGGAGGTCATCAGTTTACATGTGGCGTAAGCAGTATGACGAAATTTATGACACATCATTGACGTATAATGAAAAGACTGTAGGACCTTAGGTGACCCCTGTTTCGAGGCCTCAGGGAGAACACTAGTGTTTAACAAGTGACTGAAGATATTTGTTATAGTGGGCAGCAGTGAGCCAACAATAAACTTTTTCATTTTGACTCTCCATTAGATGCTGATGTAATAAGCATGATGGGGTTATTGTCTTTATCGCAAATAATGTGCTTTAGATAGAGTTTTCCATGGTTACAGTCGTTTATCCCCATAAAGTAATCAATGAGGTCCTGATTCGTTGGCGGTTCAGTTGTGGTTGTACATAATACGAAGTACCATTTCAGTTTTTCAGCTGGGACAGTGAGATCAACTGCAGGTTTTTTCCGTAGGGTACTTAGTATATTTATGTTGTCGGTTAATGTATGGGCATGCCTGAGTGTCGCATTTATCGCATGTGGACTCTGTTTCGCACCTGCTTGTAATCAATGCGATTTTCATATGTAGGGCATAATTTGTATGCTCTGTGCAACGTCTCTAAGATCCATAAGCTGTTTTAATCGATCAGTTATCTAATATGCAAGTTGCCTTCCTATTTTCCCGGTCTTTGGGGGGTACGTTTGTTAGTAAATCCATGAAGTTTCCCATTCAGGTCTGACAAGCAAATAGAAGACGCCCCCAAACTACAAAAGCGATTCAAGCGAAAACCTTAAAAGTCACATAAAATATCGGAGAGTTGTGTAATGTGGTTAGTAGGTGGCTGTAGTTTTCCTGGAGGTCCAGGAAGTGACGGACAGGAAGGTGGCCATAGCACTGTCAACATGCACCGTCAGCGTAGGATGTTGTTCAGGATGAACTGCACTCCGATAAGCTGTCTGAAAAATGCGTCAGGTAACTGCCTAATTGAAAGGCCATCACGTCGACGCCTTTGAAGAACTTTTGCATTTTTTACACTTAGTAGGTGAAGGAGTTCCGGGAAAAATTGTTGGAGGCGATAAGAGTTGGGACCACCATCACTATCTTAGAATGAAAAGGTCAAACAGGGAATGGCATCACAGGTGATGGCCAAAACCAGATAAATTCCAGACGAAACTGTCTCTTGGAAAAGTCATGCTCATTCTCTTCTGGGACTCAAATGGAGTAATTATACAATAGACCATTACATGGATAGAGGAACGATGGTAACCAGCTCTCCTTATTCAAACATGCTGAAAAATCCACTTCGTCGTGCAATTAGGCGTAAACGATGAGGACTTCTGACTTACAGAACTACTGCCACAACATGACAACGCCCATAAGACTGTTGAGACTCGTGGCTTTTATCTGCTCAGTGCACTCAAAAAAGCAGCTGGAGGCACACAGTTCAGAAGTGACGAAGAGGTGAAAACCACGGTGCACGAATGGCTACACACATGAACAAATGAATTCTTTCATCATGGTATCTACGCTCTTGTGAAGTTCTGGAATACATGGATTCAACATCAGGGGCATCACGTCGAAAAATGACATATAAGCTTTTTGTTCATTTTTACAATTAAAACGTTATAATACTTTTAAGGTTTTCATTTGAATCACTCCTTGTATTTTCAGCGCCTAAGTTGCAGGTTCAGATAATTTAAGGCTCTGGAAGTCTCGGCATGAACTCACTCGTGCTTTCTTTCTGGGACATTCTAATGAGTAAGGCTTAAAAACTATGTCGTGGGAAGCCACGCCTTGCACAGATGTTGGAAAGGTATAAATTACTCTCTTTGAGGATTTTGTTGCAAATATATCTACGAGAGTGTGACTACTGTTCATGTGATGTATGAGAGAAAGCTGAAGAAGCAATACAGTTTGAACAAGAAAGAGGAAAGCCTGAAGGTAGACGGATCCTGGCTTCCCGTACGGCAGCGAACGACCGTCGCAGGTAGCAAGAGGAGAACCGCACCGGAAATGACCGCGGAGAAGCCCTCGGACGTTGGCGCGCCAGGTACATATAGTCTGCGGCCGCGAGCTCGGCTCCAGTTCACCATCGGCAGTGGAGGGTGAAGCTTTGACAATGCCAGCCACTCGTGCTGGCGAAACGTCAGAAAAATCATTAGATGAACGTCGGCCGAAGAACCCCAGACAGAAGCCAATAAGCAGTTTGTCAACAAATGGCCACGAAAGCCTTAACAATTTTGTAGTAGAGAAACAGTCTGATGGTGATTCGAAGAACCCTCTGCCTGGCACTTAAGTTTTAGATGCAGAGTAGTCATGTAGATATATACGTTCAAAACAAAGTTAACACATTAGTAAAGATATGGCTGTCTAATACCTACAACAGCAATATAAACATGCAAACTACTCCAGAACGGGTTTACTTGTTCTTATCTCCTAAATCAGAGCCTTTCAAGTTTATTTGCGGTGCTAACTGATCGTTTTTCCATTCTCGGTACTCACCGTTATCCAATCATATTTTTCTGTACGTTTCGTAGCCCATATTTCGAAACTGCATTGTACAAAATGTTTATCTTTCAGAGATGAGATTCTCTCATATGACCAGGTGTGATTTATGGAGTTTCTTTCTTCTCTCTGAAGATTTCAGATGTTTTGCTTTGTCACACAAGCTTCGCTGTTACTGGTCTAGGATTTGTAGATCGTGACGTGTTATGTGCCACTCTCTAACTTCTGTCAGTGACATTCAGTGTCACCTGCCAGCCCTAGCTTCTCACAGACAATATTCATCACTCATTCATCTATATTCTATTCTCTGGAACCCTAAACAGTCTGAGATTATAGGATTCTTATATTATTCATGTTCATCGGTGAGAATAATTTGACTTATGTATCAAAGTAAATAGAGTTTTTGACAACAATACAGGCAGTTTAGATATGAAATTATGCTGTTTACTCCCATATCAAAACTGTCCGTATTATTTGTCAAAAACGTGTGTAAATTCAATCAATGCCAACATTAGAGCCAGTCAGACATTATAGTGACTTCATGCTAGAGTGTCACCCAGCAGCTTGTCCTCTTCTGATGATAATGCTAACTGATGTAATGGTGAAGTGGAGACTACATGACCCATCACCCAGCATATATAATCATATTAGAGCAAACCTATAACCAATTGTTCCATAGTTATTCATGTTACAGCAAAATTATAAAAAACTTCCCCACAAATACCTATGTAATAGCAAAATTCTAACAAATTAACCTATAAATCACGATGTTACACCAGAATTGTAACACATTTGTCCATACTTCAACATGTTACAGAAAATTGTGTGAAATTGTCCATCACATCACCATTATTAAGTGAAATTATAAGAAATTGTGCCATATTTAACAATCGTACTAAAACGTTTTAACAAATTACGTCATACATCACTATGTTAAAGCAAAATTTATGCTAAATTCTGATTGTTTGGATAGTTATGAACATGGCAGTAGCTTACACAAACTTCTGAACATTGTACCAATTACTCAAATTTCAGGTCATTTGGCTACGTTTGGACACAGATCTAATATATGCATTATTCAAACCGGTTGGATGCTTTTGAACATAGCACCAATTTATACAAAATTCTGATTTTCCTAATACTTCTGATCATGGTAATAATTAAAGCAAAATTCCACTTGTTCAGATACTTTTAAAGTGTACACAAAATGTACATCATTTAGATACCTTTGAACATGGACAGGATTGTGATTGGCTGTTTCATTCTATTAACTGACGAGTTACCGGAATTGGAACGACCACATAGATAATGTTGTAGGTAGAGGAAACCCAAGACTGGGATTAACTGGCAGAGCACTTAGAAGGTGCAACAGGTCTACTAAAGAGACTGATTACACCACGCTTGTCCGCCCTATTCTGGAGTATTGCTGAGTGGGCTGGGATCCGCATCAGGTGGATCTGATGGACACATCGAAGAATTTCAAAGACGGGCAGCATGTTTTGTACTATCGCGAAGTAGGGGAGATAGTGTCACAGACATGATACGTGAGTTGGAGTGGCAATCATTAAAACAAAGGTGTTTTTCGTTGTGATGGAATCTTATCATGGAATTTCAATCACCAGTTTTCTCCTCCGATTGCGAAAACATTCTTTTGGCGCCCACCTACATAGGGAGAAATGATCATCAGGATCAAATAAGAAGAATCAGGGCTCGCACAGATAAATTTAACTGCGTGTTTTTCCCCTTGCGCCGTTTGAGTGTGGAACGGTAGAGACCTTGAATGTGGTTCATTTAACCCTTTCCCAGGCATTTTATTACGAATAGCAGAGTAATCACGTAGATGTAGATGTACTGAACTACTGAAATTTTTTGTCGTGGGGGGTGCTGATGCTGATACTGCAGACATTTTTCTGACTTTGCTGCATATGAGATTACTGCCACCAAAGAATGTAGTCAACCCATATGTATCACGTCATGTGTTTCCACTGCCAATGTAAGACCTTCAGCCTTCACTTCAGCATCGAAGTGCGGTGGGGTTGCTATTCCTCTACGACACGTACATAACTGACTTTAAGTGGAAAGATTCATTGTGAACTTTTTATATCTGCCAGTGTGAGGTAAGATGTCATGAAAAATTACTTGTGATTTGTAACTGTATCATTTTGGATCTATGACATTGTTTCTGGTGTTAACTGTGTGTGTGTGTTTGCGTTTGTGTAGATGTGGCAAGACCAACTATATATGTGTAAATGGTAAACAGGAATACAATCTGCTCTCTATTACACTGCAGGTGGCCAGTGCTCTTTCGGAGACCACAGACTGAACAGTGGCGATGAGCTTCTCGTCGGCAGCGACGGCTGCGTCAAATGCAGATGCGACGTTCCTCCGTTCATAACTTGCACTCACAGAGCAGATCCTGCATGCGAGTGATATAAATGAGATCATGTATTACATACACATTTCATAGAGAAAAAATGTCAGAAAGACACGTAATTATTATGTCAAGAAAAATAATAATGGTTCAAATGGCTCTGAGCACTTAACATCTTAGGTCATCAGTCCCCTAGAACTTAGAACTACTTAAACCTAACTAACCTAAGGACATCACACAACACCCAGCCATCACGAGGCAGAGAAAATTCCTGACCCCGCCGGGAATCGAACCCGGGAACCCGGGCGTGGGAAGCGAGAACGCTACCGCACGACCACGAGATGCGGGCCAAGAAAAATAAGCAACTAGTAAATAACAGATAAACAGCTGCATTATGCTAGCAGTGTATTTGAAGGAAATTACTATCCCTCCCCCGCGCCCTCCTCATACCAGGAAGGTATTTTAAAAATCAAGTTATACATTGTTATTTTGGCCCAGTAACTGCATTGCACTTCAAAGTGACTCAGATGCCCGATATTAATTTTCCGCATAGCGTCTGCAAACGACTATCCAAACTCATTACTAGTCGTCCAATTCCTAGAAATGCATTAATTGCAGCTATTCGAGAACCGCCGAGTGAACTTTTTCGTCTTTGGAAAATCTGCTGTGCTATGGATCAGATCTTATACTGCCTGGACATTATTGTCTGTGGTTGATCTCGATAGACTTTCTTTCCTGATCAGCGTAACACTCGTCTGTGCTGTCTTGGTGAGTTTGTTTAAACCATTTCACTACAGCTGCAAGTGGCACTGCATTTGATCCATATACTGCGGTAATTTCACTTGAATCAGTGAATAATTTAGACGTTTTGCCCACAAGAGCTACAAGTCCTACTAGAGAACGTTTCCAGTTATGGCGTCATTTGATTCGAAGTCTTTGAAGATTCACATGCTAACCGTACCACTGAATAAATGTGTTTGCATGGAATCCAAAAAGTGTACTATCTTCTGACAATGCGCCACACAAGTTGTGCAATGGTTTTGGTGTGGGACATGTATTTTGATGTCGTCTCATTCTACGACAAAATTGTGTAGTACCGTGCAGCTGTACTAAAGTACACACAGCTTTCAGTGCTACTACAAAATGGTTCTTCCAGTGAGTGTACAGTTAAATAAATAAACATGGTGCATGTGTACCAAACCCACAATTTACTTCATATTGCTGACTGACCGAGTCTTCTTACTGGTTACTCGTTGTAGTAATTTGGACACCCAAACTGATGTATTTCCAATCTAGTAAAGAAGGAGTTGGCAGTTTCTTCTTCCAAAGGATGTGTAAGATGTAGTGTGAGAATTCGGATGATGGTGAGTAGTGTTTACGTAGTTCTGTGCTACACTGGCGTTGTGAACAACGGTGAAAACATCTAGTAGTACGCACCGTACTGTTACCTTAAAGCCACTGGGAGTGACAGTAGACGAGATATGCTGCATTCAGATCCTCAATTTAGGTTAGCATTGATCGAATAAAAGCGCCGCCTACCTTTATTCTAATAATAATAACTAAATCGCTGTATGCTAAATGAGTATAGGGTACTATCTGTTCCTTAAATCTTCCTGCTACTACCTATGACATTGGTTTGTTTGAGAACTGATTTTCCAGTATATGGAAGGGATTCTACTAGTCTCCTTCTTCCTTATTGTAACTGTATGTGCAACGTCGCACAAAAATGATAAAATTACTGAGTTACGCGGTGGCGATTTTCCTAGCCAAACATTAAGACAGGCACAGGGAAAACGCTACAGTCTCAGTATGACTACACAGTGGCGATTGATTCCATGAGGATTTAGGACATAGAACCTAGTTAATTATACCCTTTGGATTTCTTCGGAACAAGAAAATACGTAATGAAGTACGTGGTTCTTCTTACTAAAGTTGCGGAGATCACAAGGTAAAACAGATCCTGAGAGTGAGTTAGACCAACTGTAGGTTATGTATGATCAAAATGCACACAACGAAGCTTTACTTCTTAAAGCACAGTTAATACACGTTGGACAATTATTGATACTATGCAGTTCACCATACACATAGGAAAACATTAATAAACTTTGCTAAACTAATCAAGACCAATCGGGACAGTTAATGGTATGACTTTCAGGAGTAACTCAAGGATTAACAATTTTGAATTGCACCAAGACAGTTAATGATATGACTTTCAGTAGTAACTCAAGGATTAACAATTTTGAATTGCACCAAATTGCAACGGAAATTACTGGATGCTATACTAGTGCAAGAAGATTCCCTCGATTGCAAGAAGTAAGAAAGGTTGGATATCCAAGTCCATTACACCTGACAAAATTCAAATTATTCCAATTTATCTAAATATGTTGAAACATAATTATACATATACGGGTTCATTTTACGGCATAAATTTAGGTCCGTTTGGTTAGAGGGGACAATTAGAGTAGAGAAAGCCAGCAAAAAACACGTTTACTGAGAAGAAACTTGAGACAGGAATTTATTACCAACTTTATATCGGTTAGTTACATTCACGACATTTAGCTCAATCGAAACTGAAGGCTTCCTAGCAGTAAATCACATACTCATATTACTCATATACAACTGGTAGTCGATAACTCTCAAAGGTCAATGTCTACCAACACGGAGTATAGTAGCAAACGGACGATGAACCGATGGAAACTGCACATGCAGAGGGTTTCATTAATAGAAAAATTATGGAATGTAAACTACTAGAAATCAGTACAGGGGCCTATCACTCATGATGCACACTATCTGTTACATCTGATCAGTTTGATTCATGATGCATGTTACTACAAACTTGTACTTCGTGAAACTGCACACATTAATTATTAGCCGTGGGGGCAAACACTGAACTTAACCAAAGCAAATGCACTAAACGCATATGGCCTGATTTGGACTGAGTATAAAATACACTTATAGCTTCATGCATTATTCACAAATGTAACTGTATACAAAATGTGGCCGTCATTATAAACATTATTGATTGCTAAATCGATATACACTCACTGATTCCTTCTTGACCATCCACATTCTAGACAAAACAGAACAATCTGAACTTAAAACGGACCACGTTTAAAAAAAATAGGATTTCAGTGAGCAGATTGGCGTTGAACATTTGCCCTCTTCTTTTACAAAGTAGGGGAGGATTCCACTACTTGGGCGTAGCAAGGAGAATAGATCTACATCTACAGAGGGGACCCAGTGAGATTCATATTAGTATACTCAAAGGAAAAGAATCTTCCGGACCTTCACTGGTACATTCGAAATCACTCACGCACACATCCACACCTCACAGAAATCGTTCAGAGTGTTGTAATGAAAACGAAAAGATTGGTGATTTCACAAGAAACAAAACATTAGCACTACATTGTGTTCTTTTCCCAAGTACCATGAAATAGTCACCTAGACTGTAAAAACAACATTCATGAGACTTTAGCAAAGCACGACATTAGGAAAATACATGAAAGGGGAGAAAAAGGCAGACGCACTTATCCTTGGGAAAAAAATTTACGATGGAGCTGTTATTTTTTGCTTGCAATAAAATATGGACAAAATTTGGTCTTGGAGACTGTAATTTCTTGCTGCAGGAGAGGATCCTACCTCCTGGAAAGAGTGAAATCGTATCTGCAGAAATAAATTTATAGATAGGTTATCTCTTAGTTCAGAAAACAATATCGAAATTAAACAGCAGTCTGGTGAAAACCTAATTGCAGTAGCTAACTAGTAGCAGATCTAAGAGTGACTACTGGTTATAAACCCACTAACCCATTATAAATTTTAAAGAAATCTTGTAACATTGAAAAATTATTTCAGATGGAAGTGTTCACCTTTTCATATTATTTTAAATCCAGGCCGGCACTACTCCGTAAAACGCAGAACTAGTCAGTCCACGCTGAAAGAGTTCTGAGTGTACACAGACACAAAATGTTCTGAGTCTGAGTTAGCGTCCAACTCGCTGCAAATTACTCCAAGTCAATACTGAAACTACTGAAATAAACTACAAGTCCTGCTGACAGTCGATAAAATTATTCTAACTGTTGACAGACCCAAGATATTCCAAGTCAGCACTGTCATGACAGAATTAAAATCCCAACTGAAAGGTAAGTACAGTTAAGTAATTCATATGCAGCATTCTCAAAAATTTTTGAAAAAGTAATCTACAGGCAGCTTCTCAACCATCTGACCACAAATTACAAATTATCAAGAACACAGTTTGGATTTCTGAAGGGTTCTGAAATCGAAAAGGCTATTTACACCTACAGTGAAAATGTACTTAATTCATTAAATAACAAGTTACAAGCAGCAGGTATTTTCTGTAATCTGTCAAAGGCATTCGACTGTGTAAACCACAACATCCTTTTAAATAAATTAGAATTCTATGGTGTCACGGGCAGTGCTGCAAAATGGTTCAAGTCATACCTCGCTAACAGGAAATAAATGGTGTCAGTGCAAGGGACTAGTGAATTAAGTTATCAGTCATCATCAGAATGGGAAGAAATTACATGTGGTGTCCTACAAGGATCCATCTTAGGGCCATTGCTTTTTCTTGTATACATTAATGATCTCTCATCAGTTACACTGCCAGAAGCAGAGTTTGTTTTGTTAGCAGATGACACAAGTAATGCAATAAATAGTATGTCGAGTGTAATTCTAGAAAGATCTGCTAATGATATTTTCATGGGTATTAATAAATGGTTTAAAGCCAACTCACTGACTTTATACTTCGAAAAGACTCACTATATGCAATTCAGAACCTGTAAGTGGTTTCCACCCAGCATATGCATAAAGTACGAAGAAGAGCCGATGGAAGAGGTAGACAGTCTTAAATTCCTGGGATTACAACTTGATAATAAATTCATTTGGGAGGAGCACACCACAGAACTGCAGAAATGCCTTAACAAATCTGTATTTGCAACTCGAGTCTTAGCAGACATAGGTGACATAAAAGTGAAAAAGCTTGCATACTTTGCCTACTTTCATTCCATAATGTCATATGGTATAATATTTTGGGGTAACTCTTCAAGTCAAACAAAAGTTTTTAGAGTCCAAAAGCGTTTAATACGTATTATTTGTGGAGTAAACTCACGGACGTCTTGTAGAAACCTCTTCAAAGAACTGGCTATACTAACTACTGCCTCTCAGTGTATTTACTCCTTAACGAAATTTGTCCTAAATAATATATCTCTTTTTCCAACAAATAGCTCAGTTCATAGATACAATACCAGGAACAAAAATGATTTGCACAAAGACTTAAAAGCACTTACCTTAGTTCAAAAAGGGGTCCACTACTCAGGAACACTCATCTTCAATAATTTGCCAGTAAACATAAAAAATTTAGTTACAAATAGAGATCAGTTTAAAAGGAGCCTGAAAGACTTACTAGTGGCCAACTCCTTCTATTCAAATGACGAATTTTTTAACAGAAACAAATGATGTGTTGTATATATTTATACTATTAATATTGTTATTTCAGGTGACATGTTCCACATCCACGAGGATCTCCTCAACACGGATCTATGGAACGAAAAACTAATCTAATCTCTAATCTAATCTCTATCGATTCTACAAGGAATGTACACAAATCTGCGCTGTCCTATTTCGAAATTATTCTAAGTTCGAGAGTCTTCTGCTGTAAAATCATCTAAATGCAAAGGAATCGGCAGTCTAAACCCCCACTCAGAGAGATACTGATACTGCCCTTTTCAGTTTGCCCACACAACGGGCCTAAAGTGAAGATGGTAGCCCTCTTTTACAAGGCCATTTAGCTACGGTTTGCAATTTCTGTGAATTTACGTCATACAGCTGGTGGGAGATATCGTCAGTTCGAAACACAACTTTTTATCCTTGGATGCTGTCTTGGAACTAGTCGCAGCAGATGATGCACGCAGAGATGTCGATTGAAACGACATATTAAAATACATCTTCAGATAATTAGTTGACATTGCAATCCAAAATGAAGGGACGGCAAATTTTGCACAATGAGAACAGTCCTTAGTTTCTGTTAAATGGCTGTCGAATATTTTCAATGAACTTTCAGATAATACATCAGTCTTGTAGAAATGACCTCTTCCCATTGACGCTCTTCAAATGTCTGTCTCATATGTATCTTAAACGGAATTTAAGCTACTCCTGAAACTGTAAAAAATTGAAATTAGTTAGCAAAAAATCGCTATTTCAACACAGAAAACCCAGGATTTAAATATTCTCTTTTATGTGTGCTGACGCTATCTACCACATGCTGCCCATGAATTTCATTTACGAGCCTTGTAGAATTAAATATTCTGACTTTAATTAAAGGTTTGCTTCAAAGACTAATTGAGTACAGAAATAAACATGTTTATAATTTACTCAACTTTTTTTACTGAATGAGCGCTTTCATACGGTAGGTCGATATATTCTGTAACCTGGTGGGTACAAATGTTACTAAAATTGGTGTAAAATTGTACTGCTACTTTCATCATTTAATAACTAAATAAATACCGAGTGGTTATAATTAAAATGTGGCTACTGACTTAGTTCTAGTGTGGGCTGTAATTACCGTATGGCACCGAAACTTGGAAGGTATTCCAGTACGTTAATGCAGAAACGATTTACACTGAAAAACATGTTAGCGCCAGTTGCGGACAATGCACACAAATCTGACGTGTACTGTGTTTGTGTGGCGTTATGACATCCGCGCTGTTATTTGACAAGCCATAACGTGTGTGAACATTTTGGCTACCGAGAAGAGAAGCCGTGTGCTATCAGTGAAACTGTTTTATGTGAGAGCCAGCAATTAAACGTCTGCGTTGTGAGAACGTCGCCAAGTCAAAGGTCTCAGGAGAGGTCCGATGTCATTAAATGGTTTAAAGAAGATGATAGTGATCTTCGAAAACAAGGTGGACTTGGCGTGGCACCTGGAAGTGGAAGGCGTCCGATCCCAGAGGAATCTTGACGAGGTTGTTGTTGCCGTAACTGGCCTTTCAGCACGAGCCTCATGTAGTGCCAGCTCTCGTGCAGTGCCAAGAGAATTGTCTATCCCATATTGAACAGGTGCATGGATAGTTTTGTAATCCATTTTATACTGGTCTTCATACAAGATCCAGACGGTGCAGCAGAGTTCTCAATTTGCTGTTCGGTTTCTTACACCGTTCGAAGTTAATGACATGTGGCCAGACAGTATTCTGTGGAGTGACAAGGTACATTTTACACTACTTGATTCCTTTAATACACGGAGCTACCGAATATTGTGTACTGTTCAACTTTGTGCTGTGCTCGAAGAGACATTGCACTTGCCGTATGTGACAGTGATTTTGATTAATGATCACCTCCATTTTCAGTCCGTTCAGGTATAGAAACGTCTGCGTCGACGGTTCGACGCCTTCTTGGGTGGGATGGACTGGTGGCACGCAAGCCGTTCCGTAGGCTATCACTGACCAGGATTCACCAACGCCACATACTGCAATAGGCATGTGAACGCCTACCGTGGTGCGCTGAGTGGCGAAATGTAGTGTTTTGGGATGAGTTGTGCTTGAACTTGTCCTACAGTATGCAGCTTACGGCGCCGTCAACTGTCACTGTGGACGCAATCGGGTAGACTGCATTGCTGGGCGGCATAGCGGGCAAACACCGGGTGCGATGGTTCGCGCCGCCATTTCTTTTAACATTCGATCACGCCTACTACGTCTTGAGGGCAATCTGAACAGCTACCGCTGCATCATGGAGGTTTTACAGACCGAGGCACTGCTCCTCCTGCAGGCCGTCCAAAAATGGCTCTGAGCACTATGGGACTCAACTGCTGTGGTCATTAGTCCACTTAAACCTAACTAACCTAAGGACATCACACACATCCATGACCGAGGCAGGAATCGAACCTGCGACCGTAGCAGTCGCACGGTTCCGGACTGCGCGCCTAGAACCGCGAGACCGCCGTGGCCGCCTGCAGGCCGTTCCATACTGACATATTCAGCAGGACAATGCCCACTCACATGTGGCGAGGAATGTGCAAGCCTTCTTCGAAGGACGACGCGTACCTGTTATTGCCTTTCCTGCCCGTTCGCTTAACGTGTAGCTCATCCAACATTCCAGTAACATACGTAATAAAATGGAAGACCTACAGCACTCTTTTAGATGTTACTTATTACATCGCTACTAGTTTCGGTGATTCAGTACACCATCTTTGCCCCTTTGAGCACCTCTGACGAGGTTAAATCCAATCGTGTACATGATTCGATCACTGACCATTTTCTATGAACTGGTTTCTGTAGACTGTAACAGCGATGTTGTGTCCCAACCATCAATACATCATTGTTCAGTCTACTGAAACCAGTTCATAGATGTTGGTCAATGATCGAATCAGGTACACGATTGGAGTTAACCTCCTTAGCGTCAGATGGGGTCTGAGGATCGTGTATTGAATCACTGAAACTGGTAGCCGCATAATAAATAACAGCGAAAGGACGGCGGTAGGTGTTCCATTTTATTGCATATGTGAAAGGCCGAAGCCCGTCAGATCTTTAATCAGAAGGACGGTCGCACAAAAACTGTTTGGAATTTGATCGGTTTGCAACTTGTTCGTTCAGGACCTCCTGCAGCCACAGTTGAAGCTTTGTGGACGTGCCGGCAAACCGGATGGCAGAGTATTTCCCCGCAGCAATTCAGGCGCTCTTTGTTTCCACGCCCACGCCGCGACGTAAGAAAATGCAGCGATTTATTTTCACCTGGCTTGTTTCTTCTGAACCATTTGTAACTTTCAGAGAAGCGTGATGAGTGTCGAATTTTGAATAAAAGGTGCACATTTCTCTGGTTCCCATGTTAAACTTCGCTTCTTTTGCCAAAACACAGCGGCGTTTACACAGTCTCACCTCACTAACCTGTTTTGCAGATAGAACTGCGACACAATTCTGAAACAGTGTTTATTCAATGAGTAACTGAGGAAAAATAAGGTCATCAGCTTATGAAAACACACATCCTCGGCAGAAAAAAACGTGTAACGTCTTCATTTATGGCTCTAAAGCTATCATCCCTGAAAGCTAACTATCTGTAACTATTTCATTTATTGATTTACGGCTTCGTTTAAATCTGTTTCATTATGCAAATGTTTGTCAAAGTATCATATCAGCCACAGATACATGACAAATAAACACAGAATGAAAACTTCATATTTTGTCATACTTGTGTATTTGTTTAATGAACAGTTTACTATTTTGCCAGTAACTTTATTTAAATGTTGATTGCAAATGCCACTGAAAAACCTGTGCTAATTCAGTTAATACTACAGTTGAAAACGTCCCCAAAAGATGCTTCTGAGAAGAAGTCATAAATAATTGTTGAAATAATATTTAACGACAATTCTTTGTCGTTTAATGTGAGCACACTTGCGCAAAAACGCTACTTATGAACCAACAGTTACTTATATTCACTGTAAATGATTTAAGTGTAACCAAAATGTTTGAGAAATTTCTTTATTTGAATTTCTTGTAATATATTATTTCAGTCTGAGAAATGGTCAAGATCATGTCTGTAGTTCATAAGAACGATGTATTTTTGGAGGGGATGGCTTTCACCCAATCGAAAAGCAGATACCAGTGGAACACTATGGGAGTGAAGTGGAGACTGGGACTTTCCGGGTGAAGAGGTCAAGGGAGCGGCTCTGCACTCTATGTCGAGATCTTGAAGAAGGCCTACCTTCCTGCAGTAATGTGCGTGACTCAGTCTTATAGGTCACTGACTTTGGGCCGTGAATGGCCGCTACTATTCTCTAATTTCTCACGGAACTTTAGTTTCGAGAGGTCAGAATCTGCTGCAGACTACTTCAGTGTTCATTTCAATGGTGAATATCATGGAGACTCAGATATTTTAATGTCTCCGAGTTTTTTTAGTCTACCAGTTTTCTAGAGGTTACAGTATTTATTTGTCGTGAATGTGACACAAGGCAAATCGATCTGTTTGTTCTAAGTTGATATTGTTGGCTCCGTCACCCCATCCGCTGACATATTTTCTATTCTCATAGAAACGCGACGCATGTATGAGTGGTGTGGAGTAAGGAGCCACAAAATCCTACTTGGTCAGGTCCTCGTAACAATCTTTCTACATAATGTGATAATATAGTCTAATTTCTACTTTTCATGTACATCAATATTTTGAAGTGTATGTATCTTTCCAGTAACTACCAAGTCGATCACACGTCTAATCACAACCTCTTCATCTTTACATTTTATTCCCTGACCCTACCTCCCCTCCTTTAATCCTCCACACGTTCCCGTCGTTCGAAACAGCTTCAGGGAGCTGGCTGGAATCTGTTCTCAACTAGCCTGCTCCTCAAATCGGATGGGTGCATTCGTACCCACTTGTTCTTCTGTAAAGAGTTCCTTTTGGTATTTTGCAACCGTAACTTTTTAAGCTGATAATTCAGTAACATTCAAACCTGTAGGCAGCTGTTTTCTTTGGGATAGGAACCCTCATAAAGTAGTCGGTGGGATCCTGAATGTAACACTTTCCACCAAAAAGGTATGCCAGGTGCAACATCTTGGGTTTATGAATTCTACACCCTGAGTAGTCGTCGTTCCGGTTGGTTTCTTCTCCACCGGCCGCAGGCTCTAACGTGCATCCAACTAACAGTATATAACATTTCTCATGTCGCATACATCTTACACACCTGGTGGAATATTTTTGTCTACTAAGGATATCAGAAGTTCTGACAGAATGTGGACTTTTTTCGACTTAACATCTTTTAGCGCTCTGTCAATTTCTTCTTGCAACATCACATCTTCTGTCCGATCTTCATTTACGTCCCCTTTCCTTTCTATAATATTACCTTCAACTACATGGCCCTTGTACAGCCCTTCTATATTCTCCACCCACCTTCCACCTTATCTCCTTTGCTTAGTACTGGTTTTCCATCTGAGCTCTCTATATTGATGCAGCTACTTCTCTTTTCTACAAAGGCATCTTTAATTTTCCTATAGTGGTTTACTTTTCTATATCCTTACGTTTGTCCTCTAGTCATTTGTGCTTAGCTATTTTGCCCTATCTTTCTATTTCATCCTCCGGCACCTTAACTATTTCGTCTCACAAAGTTACCTATTCGACTTTTAAGGTGCTTTCTCTGTTGTAGCCTATCATTTCCAAACGCTCCCTGTGCCACTCTCGACAGCCTCTGCTTCTTTCAACTAATCCAGGTAACTTCTCCTTAATTTTCCACATGTTTACAGTTCATTCAGTTTATACCCACCCACTACACTTCTGGGTAATTACGACTTAAACAGGCCCTGTACCTAGAGTAAACCGTTGAGTGCGAAAGGCATCTTCACCGAAAAAAAAAATTAAATCCATGAAATGTAGGTGCAGTTATAACCGAATCTCCAGTACTCCGTACTTGCAGCAATGAAGACAAAAATTAAAAACTCGGTTAATGTTAAAGGAATATAAAATTTGTCTGGATGGAGCCACAGTATTTCGTTAAATTTCGAAATACTTATAAGTTTAGTTAATGAATGAAAGGAAGTTAACTGTCGCCAGCTCACTAAACGAGTCAATATAATCACTGTCTGTTAGTAGTTAAAAACTTAACTAGGAATGCTTAGTTTTGTCGCAAGGCTAAAACAGCGCAATACTGGTAAATTTTGCCCTAGCGTGATAAAAATGGATATGTCACAGTGAACAACTACGTTTCAGTTATGTAACAGCTCACGGAAACCAATAAGTGATAATCGAAGAACAACAAAATCTCATCAGTAATAAATCAGTAAATCTAAAAGTATGTGAGGTCACTCATTGTAATGCTAACGGTCTTTCATTTTACTCAGAAAGTTATTTATGTTTATTCATTATCAAACGCTATCATTTAGCTGGAAAGTTATGGCAATGATACAGCATTATCCAATAATAATAACTCTCCTGTGAGTTACAGTTACGTAATTTGCTAAGTCAAAATTTAGCTTGTAGAAAAATGGCAAAGCTTGTGACCTCATTGGTTTCTTGTATCTTCAACTTTTATTACTATACATTTATAATTATTGCTACTTACTTTGTGTAGTTACTATTATTATTGGCTGAAGACAATTCTGACTGATTGTAGTTGCGTAAAAATGGAAACTTATTTGTCCATGGAAAATACAACAAGAAACATCTTTCACTGAGTTTTACTTTGTCAAGTACTGTCTTTCAAATTACTGTTTACAGACTGTGGCACTTGAGTTTATTGTTTCGCAAATCATTGAAATTATTATTATTATTATTAATGTCAATTCCCCGTTAAAAAGGGCGCTAAAGCACAAGTTATTTTCATGGCATTATTTTCTGTCGCTTCCTTTCTTCTTCCCAAAAACCTCTCATATATTCACGACGTTTCTTCTTCGGGACTTCTGCCGCTTTTTTCCTGTTTTCTTCTCTTTCGGTGTTTGGTGAAATTTCTGTTTTCTGATTTTTTCTTTGTATTTTCCCTGTTTTCATGTCTTCTGTGGAGGTGTGCAGTTTCTGGAGGTCTTCTAAAATTCAGACACGTCTGTGTGGCAGCTACCATTACTCTGGTCAGCTTATAACACCATCACTGCACCGTTTGGTATACTAATATAATATTTATAACCAATTTTGGTATTTAGATGCAGTTAATATTACCTTCTGTGAGGATTTAAGAAAAGTGACCGAGTAATACCTAATGGATTTGGCTTATCGAACTTAATATCAATGTTATTGAACGACACAGAAAGCGACAGATGCTTTTTAGAAAATGTTTTAGCTAATCACGTTTATTCAAATGAAATAGAATACGGTCGCTAGCCTAATTAGGCATTGAAATGTGAAACATTTCTGTTATTTAAACAGTAAACGAACCCTTTTACAAGCAGAAAAGCAATATAGTGGATATAACTAGTTTCAATAGTAAATGCAAGTTCTCACAAACACAAGGGACACTTTAGCACTCATCAACAGTAAATACATTACCAGGGAAAAGTTATTTCATATTCACAGCAGTTGCGATTCATTGGTAAACTAGAAATGGATAAGTGTCTAGTCTTACATCGTCAGATACTTTCTACACAGAACAAATGTGATTAAAATTCACTTGCATTAAGATTCATACATTTCTTAGTAAGCTATGTTGTAACTATTTTTGTGGATAAGGGCTCTCATAGCAGCTTCACAGTAAGTGGGGGACTCCCAATCTGATATTACACTTTTTATCACACATTGTGCACAAAACTCAACGTAAACTTCAAAAGCGGTTAGTATATTCATTAATAAAGTAACTTAATGCGGTTTGAACAACTTACAATGGGTGCCCTTGACCTTGAGTGCTATTATAAAGCAAACTGGACACACTTTTCTGAAGCAAATTAAATTCAGTAAACTTTGGTAACTCTTTTTCATGACTTTGACTCACCTTATATGCTTTTTCAACAGTTAACGCAGCAGATATTTTTACCAGGTATTGTGTTTCAAATCTACCCTTGAGAACATTTACCTTAACTAACCTAAACGACTTGTTAACTGTTCGTAATCAGCACAGTCATTTACTTTTGTAGCCAGAATTTAAGCAAGTAATACTTAAAACCACAAAACTTTAAACTAAGGCTTTCATAAAAGCAACACTACTTCAACAAAATCCGCAGTAAGCTTAGGGAACTTTTTGCACTCAATTTGAAGAAAAAGTAATCAAACACTTGTTTCTGATTATCAGTTCTCATACTCAGGGCACTCGGAAATCATTGGTCAAGAGGAGAGGATCCTAGATGTGTTATGATTGAAAACAATTCAAGGTAGGTACAAGAATTTACCATAATTTACCTTATATTTGTTCATAGTAAATGTGCTGATCCAACACTTTACAAAAGTTAGACTTCTCCTTTCTTCTTAAGTGGCTGCGCAATGTTGGTGGTGAGTACATGACGATAGGTGGACTTTCCGATGGAAGTAATATGCTCTGTTATTTTCTTCTTGACGACGATAATCAGCTTTTATGGTAATTGCCAGGAACAGAGCAATGTATTAGAGCTATTTATCCATCCGACGCTTTTCCATAATGTCTCAAAGCACTGAAAGCCTCACTCGGCACCTGCACAATGAACCTTCCAATTACTGGCTGCCGACCGTACGGTTTCTGACCATTGTTCCACCTTTTCCCTTGCACCATCCACATTTTGCAAGCGCTAACTCACTTTCATTTCATATGGGAAGTACACCAAGTTTTCATTTATACAATTCAAAAGGCCTAAGTGTCAATCAGCATATAAACAGTTGTATATTCATACCTTTTACAAAATCCTTTCATTTACAGATATTAGTAAATCAACAAAAAATACATATAATTAAAGTCATCCTCCTCTAAATGATGCAAAGTGTTCTAACGGTGAAAAGCAAAAATAGTGTATATCTTTCTACATCCTTACAGCTTATCAAAGATTACATGCCGAAGAAAACATACTTTATATAAAGCATAATTAATCAGAAATAAATATTTAGGATGTTAACTATGGTGTTACAAGCTCCGCTGAGATTGACTCAAAACTCCAGTCGAAATTATGTGAGATCCTTCGGCATTTTACTACCAAAACCTCAACACAAACCAATAATCTTGACTGATCAGTGGGAAAGAATCCACTACCCTACGCCCCAGTAAGTGAGATTGGGTAACCGACCTGATCATCCGATGCGAGCGGATCGGGCATGTCATGAAGAGAAGAATCGGAGCCTCTCATAAACCCTTGAAACTAAGTAATTTTAATGACTTATATCATAAATAAAAAACTATAATAGTTTCTCAATGACTAGGTCTCTCTCGATTTATATATAAATAATGGATAGAATTGATCCTATTTGGATATTTTGTCTTTTGCATCCTCGTGCGGCAATTACACGTGCTTATTTAATGCCGTATACTCCGGCCGTCCACCCCAAATGTACACCTAGCACCAGACACTTGAGCATCAGTGCTTTACGACCATTTCTCTATCTCTCTCTATTAAAAAAACAAACAAACAAACAAACAAAAACGCAGAGCCGCTTTTCTCGACTGGCTCACTCTCTCTGGACGCTGGACACACTCCTACGTTCTCGTCTGCTCTGTACTGAACTGCTGGTGCGCTTGCGAGTCCAGTGATAATCGAACTGCTAGTTCTCTATACTTTTGCACAATATCACTTCGCCCTGACTAAGCCAGTGTGTCTACTTACAAATAGCTTACAACTAACGTTTATTTAACTTCACAATGAGAAAACATTCAGTCTCTTAATAGAAACATTAGTACAGTTATTCACAAATCATGATTCATAGAAAAAATAGGAGGGTTGCTGAGCAAGTAACGTGCTGTTTGTTTTTCTCAGCCGACAATAATGCTACGAATGTGGAACGTTACGTATGTATTATTTGATGTCTCCCGAGTAAGCGCGCCGGCCGCGGTGGTCGTGCGGTTCTAGCGCTGCAGACCGGAACCGCGGGACTGCTACGGTCGCAGGTTCGAATCCTGTCTCGGGCATGGATGTGTGTGATGTCCTTAGGTTAGTTAGGTTTAAGTAGTTCTAAGTTCTAGGGGACTGATGACCTAAGATGTTAAGTCCCATAGTGCTCAGAGCCATTCGAACCATTCGAGTAAGCGCGCCAAGTTTCCGTCACTTACAACATATAGCGTAGCTGGAGGACAGTTTAAAAATGGCGTCTGTATGTGATGTTCGTTACAAGCGACGTGCCGTCATTGAATTTCTGACTGCAGAGAAAGAAACTATGGGGAATATTCACAAACGCTTGCGCAAAGCCTATGGAGCATCCGCTATCGACAGTACAGTTAGGCGGTGGGCACGGAGGGTGTGGTCATCAGAAGGCGGTTCGGCGGAGCTACACGATGTTTAGCGGTCGGGGAGACCATCCTCTGCTGTCACATGTTGCAGCGAGCTTCTACTTTTTTGGACCATTAAAGGACGTCACTCGTAGATGACATTTTGAGGACGACGAGCAACCACTGGATCCGCCACCAGGACAAGGATCTGTACCCACAAGACTTACACGTCCTTGTTTCGCCCTGGAGAGAGGCCACAGGATATAACGTGGAAAAAGCGGGTGTGTAGATATAACACCATAATTTCCTGTGTGTAATTCTTATTACGTTTAATAAAGACTTATTGAAGACGAAAATGTGGTAACTTACTTTCTGGGGAATCCTAGTACATCAAGAAGTAAAACTGCAAGGAAAAAATGTCGTAGTCCACAGAGTTGTTGTGTTATAAGTTGTGATCTGCAGTTCATAACGAATAATTTGTGGTGAGAATCCATGTCTGCAATTGGAAACTGAGTTTAAAATCTGGTCCCAAGTTCCAAGGCCTAAAAAATGATTCAAATGGCTCTGAGCACTATGTGACTTAACATCTGAGGTCATCAGTCCCCTAGAACTTAGAGCTACTTAAACCGAACTAACCTAAGGACATCACGCAGAGCCATGCCCGAGGCAGGATTAGAACTTGCGACCGTAACGGTCTCGTGGTTCCAGACTTAAGTGCTTAGAACCGCTCGGCTACACCGGCCGGTCCCCAAGGCATAAGCAATGAATTGAGGTGCAGGAGTCCTTCTGTAAGTTTCACTTCTTTCAAACAAACAAAAAATGCTTCAATAAAAATAGGCTGAAGGCCACACATTAAGCAATAACAGTGTTACGGCTTAAGGCCAAAACATAGATTTTCAATGTTAATTCGAAATAGACTGAAACCTGGCTGAAGGCCGCGTATAAGTCAAACAAATTAACGGCTTAAAGCCTAGAAAGAAGGGCTTTCAATTTAACAGGCTGAGGGCCTTAGTTTAAAAAATTTCATACAAACTCTGCTGAAGGCCTCATAGTAAAGAATAACAGTGTTATGACTTAAGACAAGACCAAGATATCAAATTTTTAGTTTGAGAGAGATTAAAACTCGGCTGAAGGCCACATACTAGAGAATAACAATCTTATGACTTAAGGGCAAGACAGAATTTTTAATTTAAGAGAGATTAAACTCGGGTGAAGGCCCCATGAAAGAGAATACCAATCTTATGACCTAAGGGCAAGACAAAAATTTTGAAACTTTAATGTAAGAGAAATTAAATTGGGCTGAAAGCCACACACCATGTCAAACCAATTTTACTTCTTAAGGCCTGGGAAGAAGAGCTTTCAATTTGAAAAGTGTGAGGGACTTTTTTCATGTAAAACTCATCTGAAGGCCTCATACTAAGGAATAACAATGTTACGAGCTAAGAGCAAGACCAAGATTTTGAAATTTTAGTTTAGAGCGATTAAAACTCAGCTGAAAGGTCACATACACCATTCAGAAAACAATTTTTCGGCTTAAGGGCTAAAAGAACAGTTTCGACTGAAGGCCGCACACAGTACTTAAAAGTAAAAAAGAAACCACCATATAAAACAGAAGGAGCAGCGCTCAGAAGGTTGCAGGGGTCGGCCTGGGAAGTAACACTACCGGACCTTAGGTGAGGCAGGCAGCCCGACGGACTAGCTCTTAATCAGAAGGCAACACAACCAAGGGACGGTTCACGAACGACCGACAATCTGACCGATTTCCAGAGGTCAAATCCAACTGCACAGATAATGGAAAATATCGGCCGATGAAGAGTAACCGAGATACCAATAACTTCAAACTGGACCACACCAAGATCAAGGTACCAAACATCAGTCAAAATGATTTTAAAAGAATCCGAAAACACAAGTCACAACTGTCAAATCACTACCGGAGGCTGCAGATTGTAGGCAAGAAGCACCGGCCATTGTGCCCCAGCGGTTCTAGGCGCCTCAGTTTGGAACCGCGCGGCCACTACTGTCGCAGGTCGAATCCTGCGTCGGGCATGGATGTGTGTGATGTCCTTAGGTTAGTTAGGTTTAAGCAGTTCTAGGTTTCAGGCGGCTGATGACCTCAGGTGTCCCAAAGTGCTCAGAGCCATTTGACCCTAGGCAAGAAAACGCACGACTTCTTATGACACGCGTCATGGGCTGAGGAAATAACGAACAAATCGTAAAAGTCGAGTTTTAAGTACAGGTAATTAATTACTCGAGGATCCTCCTTCGGAAGAAGGCGAAAAGTCGCTCACACAGCCTCCAATGCAACAGGGCGTTCCCGACGCCAAAATCCCCGGCCTGGCATCGCGGTGTAGAGACTGCGTCGACGCTCAGTTCCAAAAAACCAACAAGGTCCAACCACATCCCAACTCGGAAAATGGTGTTCGTCCTGAGGATCCAAGACGTCGTCGACTGAGACGACCGGCCGAGCAAACGACCAACGGCAGCCCACCTTCGCCGACAGCGGTCCCGGCGAATACTAACACCATACGGACCCGACTGCTGCTGGCTACCAACTGCAAACTCTTCCCCGACTGATACTGGTGTCAGTGCTCAGCAGTCCACATGTCGCGATCCGACGACCTGGCGGCAGACCGACCAACGGCCTTCCGTCTGCGTCTGCCACGGTCCCGGTGCGTACTTGCACCGTGCTCACCCGCTTGCTACTGACTGCCAACTCGGTGCCCGACTGCTGCTCCCAAATGAACTGACTTCCTTCGGACGGACAACGTCCCGGAGGCACTGGCTCGGACCCAGCCGCGCAGAGGGAACACAAACGACATCTCTGCACAGGAAGGAACCGACCCAAATACACGTCGTCGATGAGATGATCGACCGAACGACCAACCAACGCTCGTCCCCGCTGGTACTGGCTGTGCGGGCCTCACTGCTGCTGCGTCTCGACTGCCCCCCTAGTCCGTCCCCGATCTCACTGCTGGTCCGTCTCTAACTCACTTCCAGACATACGACGATGGAAATAGTATCGGTCGCTCCAGAGATGGTACGAAAAAAATGGCTCTGAGCACAGTGGGACTTAACTACTGAGGTCGTCAGTCTCCTAGAACTTCGAACTACTTAAACCTAACTAACCTAAGGACATCACACGTCCATGTCCGAGGCAGGATTCGAACCTGCGACCGTAGCGGTCGCGCGGTTTCAGACTGTAGCGCCTAGGACCGCTCGGCCACTCCGGCCGGCACTCAAGGTACGACAGTGCACTTATCGATAAGAGCTGCTACTGCCACTCGAGGGCAAGTACGGCAGGAACAGGGACGCCAGTAAATGGAATAAGAAAAGGAGGCGGCAGTACCGTAAGCGAAGATGACAAATAATAAACGGCACGAACGTGAGCCGCGCACGGCTCAGTCGTAATTGACGATGTCGTCGGGTCAACATGTGAATACGTAGGAGTGGTTCGCTGTGGAGCTCCAACAATGTACACTGACCGATGTGTTCCGAAACGCTCGTGCGTGCGCCAGCTTTGTGCTTTTTCTGCAGAAATATCACATATCTTCCTCGTTCTGTGAAGAGTGGTGGACGTTCCACCATATGGACCGTAGTAGCAGTTTCACTGTCCTCCTACCTCTTCCGTACATGATCACGACAGTACCACGTTAACTTTCGACCGGCTTCGCCGTTGCCGAAATACGCCTTTACAGGCCCTATGTCAAAGTCACTCATCTCAATGGATTTCCCCACAAACAGCTTTTATGTTCGCTATCATGATACCCCGTAGGTATCTGCTCCGCTTACATACTTTTGTTGCCGTATCACGTGCCCGCAACGCCACCAAGCGGCAACCAATGTAGCCGTGGTAATGTAGTGTTCGCAGTAGAGCCAACACCGTGTTACTAGAGGAGGCCGACATACACGCTTTTTAGCTCACGCAGGCTAGCGTGAGGAGGGAAGAACTAAACTGACGTGAGGTCTGGAACATGACAAGGAATTAGAATTCAGAAAGTGGACATAATTAGTTTGACACTTAACTTTAATCCATTAATGATGAACGTCGCTCTTGACGGTACATGATTCACAATATTATCTGTTCAGGATACTTTCATAGTAACTGAATATGACGCCTTGCTAGGTCGTAGCAAATGTAGCTGAAGGCTATGCTAAACTGTCGTCTCTGCTAATGAGAGCGTATGTAGTCATTGAACCATCGCTAGCAAAGTCGGCTGTACAACTGGGGCGAGTGCTAGGGGGTCTCTCTAGACTAGACCTGGCGCGTGGCGGCGCTCGGTCTGCAATCACTTATAGTGGCGACACGCCTGTCCGACGTATACTAACGAACCGTGGCCAATTTAAAGGCTACCACCTAGCAAGTGCGGTGTCTGGCGGTGAAACCACAGGTAATATTCTGATTCATCAGTTTGTGGTATACTTAAAACGACAGAAAAAGTGGTCAAAAGTAAAGTATTAAGAAAGTAAGTTCAAACCTAGTTTTATACACAGCTACAAACATTTGACTGCTTAACACTGTGACTCGTCAGAGCACGTTTCAAAAGGGCAGGAGGGACGTTGGCAGAGTGAATGTAACTGCGCTCTGATGGTTCAAATGGTTTAAATGGCTCTGAGCACTATGGGACTTAACATCTGTGGTCATCAGTCCCCTAGAACTTAGAACTACTTAAACCTAACTAACCTAAGGACATCACACACATCCATGCCGGAGGCAGGATTCGAACCTGCGACCGTAGCAGTCTCGTGGCTCCGGACTGTGCGCCTAGAACCGCTAGACCACGGCAGCCGGCTGCGCTCTGATTTTTGGAACTGAGGTCTTCATTTAAAGGTAAAATAACACAAAGTTTGTTATTCTTAAATCGAAAATAAAAGACTGAAGATAATCGTAATACTAAATTGATTCTAAGATGTAATCTCGTCAAACAAAGAACTAATAAACATCACATAGCTATTGTTGCACGTTTTCTAGAAGTTCATGATATGTGGGTTAAATAACGCTACTTAAAAAACGGTATTCGCGTAGGGGAGACTGCATTGGATACGTACTAAACTGTGAAGTGTATAGCAGAGGGTACCTACCACCCCACCGAATATTAGGGTTCCACCCATTCGCGCTTTGGGCGAGGGAGGAATGACTGATTAAATATCTCTCTAGGCTCTAGTCTGATCTAGTCTTCAGCGTGACTGACTTGAATCAAACGAATCATATGTGTCTTCAAGCGATACTGAAATCAATTCACAAACGAAAACTGCTACGATCATTTCCTGTCACTTAAAGTAGAATAACAAAGAATTTACATGAAGCGAGGCGTTAACAACACTTATGCCAGCAGTTTTCAGTGACCTACGTTCTTGCTCTGGATGAAACTCGGAGAGAAACGTAATCAAAAGTCATTCAACTTGTGTAGTCATGACCAAATGCTTAAAATGCACGTCACAGTTTAGTGTGAGGTCAGCGCCCTGGGAACATTCTGAAACGAACTGGCGCATCCAGGCGTCTATGGAGAGTAAAATCCTGAGAGCAGAGCTGACGGAAAGTTATGCAGAGTACTCCGTGCGAAAAGGGAGGATTGCGGCGTCTCATCAGAATTATATTGTTCTGTAAGTCGCGTCTGCGGAGTGGAAAAAAGGGGAAAAAAGCCGCAAGAGAGGTTTCATAATCACATTGCAACCCACCCTCCTCTTCTTTTCCTCTTTCTGTTAAACCGTCGGTCGTTTAAAGTTTTTTGTCCTCCACCACATTTCTTTACTGTGCATCTCAAGTTCATTCTCTCTGTATTCCTGCGACATCTCGTGCCTTTTATACTCTTGGCGCATATATTAAATTTTTGTAGTACTGTGTCTTCCTTTAGCTACCGTACCACTTCCACATCTTTATTTATTTCAGAAAAATATACAAAACCGTTCATTCTCAACTAAGGTCAAGCCCCCTGTATAGGTCTTGTTATCATATGTATTGTTCCAGGAGTGTTAGGAAGTTACCTCCCTTCGGATGTTCATGCTGCTACCAGACTCTTACGCTGGATTTTTTTCCATGTCGGCAGTCTCTGCATATTCCTTTAACTACTAGTCGAATATCTACAAATGGCTACTTTATTCTATGTATGTAGCAGTGATAACCTGTTTGCTCTTCTGATATTATTATTTGGCTCCTAAACAAAATTTACTTTCTTTAAAGTAGCGAATGTGGTTTTTGCATGTGCATTTAGGTAGACTTCAACACATTTCCTTCACAGAAAATCTACTTTCTTTTTAAATAATGATGGCTTTCAGGCAACTTCTCTGCCGAAACTCTCTTGCTCTTTCATAAAATTCAAACTAATCAGTTGCAATTTAAATTCGAATGGCTGGACTGGTAAATAGTTTGCTGTATGAGACTGTCATCATACTAAGCTTATGTCCTTCTGTCCCTTACTCTGAGGATTCTCATAGTACATTTCCCACCATTTCTCACAAATATTTCGCACAAGACTTCGCACAGAAACATTTTCGTTTCTGTCACATAATAAAGAAACGTGCAAAGTTACGTTTACACAAGTCCTACACAAGTGATGCGCAAAGTAAGGGTGCGAGACGTTAAGTAATGTTTAAGATACGGTATGGTTAAAAATTTGATAGCAAATATGAAGGACAGTCAAATGAAAATCTAATACCCGCCACAACGGAACCATGGATGGTTACCATCAAAAGTAATCATCAAGACATTTTTCCAACTGGGATACTAGACGATCAGTTCCTGTTTCGTAGAACGCGGTCGGTCGCTAACGGATCCACAACCGCGACCACTTTTGCAGTTCTTCGTGTGACTCAAACTGACGTCCATGCACGCGTCTCTGCAGGTCGCCAAATATCTGAAAATCTCACGGTGAATCATTCGATGGAATGTTCAAGTGTTTCCCAAGCAAATACCTGAAACGTAGCCACCGTCCGATTGAGCTGTGTTATCATGAAGCAGGATGATTCCGTGTGTGGCAGCATTCAGACAGCTAGAGGGCAAACAGTAGACCCAACGATGGGCAACATACCACATCTCCCCGCTAAAGAAACCCAAGTTGTTCACACAAGCTCCAGGAAGGTAACGATCATCTTTTTCGACTATAGGGGCCCTCTCCTCGAGCGCCGAACCACAATCAATGCTCAGCGCTATAAAGACACTTTGTAAAAACTGCGACGTGCCATAGAGGCGAAACGCCCAGGAATGCTGTCGGACGGAATCATCCTGTTGGATGGTAACACCGCCCCCCAACTGAAAACTAGTAGACGGCTACGCTTCAACGATTTGATTTGGAAACGGTGCATTAGCCTCCATAGAGCCCAAGAACTCCACGGCGTGGTTTTCACGTCACTGGCGACATGAAGAAAGACATACGTCGATATCAGTTTCAGTCTGACGAGGAAGTGCAAGATTGGGTGCGGTTGTGGATCAATCAGGAACCGACCGCGTTCTACGAAATGGGAATTGAACGTCTCATCTCCCAATGGAATAAATGTCTTAGAGTGTGTGGTGACTGCTTTTTAATGGAATCATTTCATGGGCTCGTTGTGGCAGGTGATTGCTTTCATTTGACTTCCTCTTATATCGATTATTGAAGAGACTGCTTGTAATCTAAACCATGTATTTAATTTACATCATACTTTACGACTTGTAGTTTCTTGCTTCCTCGGCAAAGTCATTCCAGTTTAACTTCTCAAGGGATGAGGCATAATGGTACCTAATATCTTACTGCCTAATGATACGCCGTATTATCTCGTCGAAAAACGAAATATACCGTTGATGTTATTATTATTATTATTATTAAAGAGAAACTTGTTTTCTGATTGAAGGGAAAAATCACCTTCTTTGATTTCAATAATTTTCAAGAAGTGACAACTGTCTCAAATTGGGCACATTTAATTCATAAGCATCTCCATTCATTGTATAACATGCTGTGGTGTCACATTTAACGCGGTCTTCACAGTTGTCTCGAATCGATTGATCAAACTACTTCTAAGTTTTCGAGCTGGTCAGCTCAGCTAAACGCTACTGGAAGATGGGTCGATTACACTCGAAAATTTGTTGGAGCAGGTGTGTGTGTGTGTGTGTGTGTGTGTGTGTGTGTGTGTGTGTGTGCGGCGCTGGGTTGTTTCTGTACCAATAACACTTCCCAATTTCCTCTTCCAGTCACGTAAAACACCTGGAAAAAGCAGCTGCTGATCAGCCTCCTTGAGAGCTCAAATCTAATTTTACCTCATGGTCTCTTCGCGAAGTACTTACAGTAGGACCGCAGTTTTACAAGTAAATCGTTCTGCGTCGTGCAGTTGGATGAACATTTCTGTGATGCTTTTGCGCTTACTACTCAAATCTGTGACAAAATGAACTTATCTTTCGTGGTTCTTCTCGATTTCCCACACAAGTTGTAACACCATAGCTCTATTACTCCACTGATGTAGTTTGCTTGTGTTTTATTTAATGTTATATCACTGAGCTTCTGTTAATGTGTTTGATTGAATTGCTAACACAAAATTGTATACTCCTTTCTTTGTACAATCTTTGATGTCATGATTTGGTTCTATGCAAAGTAATGTATCTGTCATTTAAATTCTTTGTCCCATTTGGAGGGAACAAATCTTACTGTATATAATTGTAATTTCTGTGTGAATAACTTTTTTTTAGAAATGTCAGTATGTGCAAATATTCTGTTTTATTGAATGAATTTGGTTGCTGTTATGTAAACTGCTGATCCTCACTTAGGGTTCTTAGTTAGTTTGTATGTAAAAGCTGTTGTGGTTCCCCTCGGGAACGGAACTGTGTGGCGCACGCAAATTGTGGTTGGCCCATGTAGAAAAGGTGGAACAAGAGTCAGTCGTGGACGAGCTACGAGTCAGGGACGAACTACCAAACTGTGCACTGCCATGTAAATGTTGCATATTGTGCTGGTCCCGAGAGAGGCTTTTTCCGCTACTTTCCAATGCCTCGGATGGATGGATAAATAGCTGGAACTATTCTGGAATCTGTATCCATCATCGCCACCAAGAAATGACAGAGTCCAGCAATTCTACCTGCAATTCCACCTACGGACATGCAATCGCCACCACATTGCGCAATAACTGTAATGGAGCACTATAGCAATGTACAGTGAAGGATCAGCTAAATGGATGTGTTAGTGTGCTCAAATATAAGGTAATTTATAACTGAGTTTATGTACCTACCTTGATTTTTCTGCTTATCATAACACCTCTCAGGTTCCTCTCCGTTTGAACTAAAGTGATTTCCGAGTGTCCCTACTGAAAGAACATTAAAGACCTGTGTTTTTGCTAATTAATGCCTCTTGAACAAAAAAAGAAAGTTAATGAAAGTAATTTTCCTAATAAAACTGCTTATTAATGTATTGTTGCCAACTTCAAATTAAGAGTTCGTAAGACTGAGGCTTATAAAGTTTTGCTTCGTAAACGATCTCATTACTGCTTGTTGTAAACCACAGAAGGTGAGTCAGTATCTTACATATATGTTAATTTTGTCTCTCAATGTAGTAAGAGTGGAAAACTGCAGTATGAAACGTTATATACTCCTGTTTGCTAAGTGTTTGTCTCTCTTGTGTATTAGAAGTGGATGTGAATAGTATACCAGGATCCACAGTCTGCTATTGTGTTAATGCTCGATAACAAGTAACGGAAAGACCATTAATTATGAAAACCATAATTTCTTTATTGAAATGATTGTGAGAAGCAACCTGTTAGTGGATTCCAATTAACTTTCATTTTAAATAGTAAAGTATTTAACTGAGAGAGACTTAACCTACATCCAATTAATGATTCTGCAGTAAATAGTGATAATAACGTTATAAAGACCATCCAGTTTGTGTAACCCTTAAAGTAATAGTGTGTTTCGGTATGTGTTATAATTTTGCAAATAGTTTGTGCTGCTCCAGTTGTTAGCTTCAATCTTAAAACATACGTATGTGTCAAGAGTTCACTGCGCCCGCTTGTGACAAAGTATAGGTTGTGTTTATCCATTAAAGTTACTAATAACTATTTTCTTGAACGAGAATGTTAATCATTCTCTTGCCTAGTTAGGCTGGAGACCGTTTTCTTTACCTGTTAAACAGTACAGATAGGCAAAATTTTGTTTGTTACTGTTCAAATATTTCCGTAATTCTGACTTTCACTTCCGATAAGCCACCTCCGTTAGGTACAACACGGTCAACACAGCAAAATTTCTCTCAGAAGGTAACACTGCTCTGTTGCGTTATACCATAATTGATTCAATAAGATTGTTTTATTTCACAACCTGCTTTAAGGTTATGATACAGCAGCAGCAGACGGATGTGTTATACATGGCGACGGTGACAGGACGTTGTTCAATTTGCACTTACAGCCGGAAAAATTATAAGTATTTAGCATTTTACAAACATAGAGTGAACATAAAACGTTCAGCGGCACGAACCTGTAACTTATTTGACGGAACTGGTAGTGAAAGTTCAGCTTACATTGAAAATAAAAGATATCAATACTTAATAGCAACTAAAATGGACAGGAAACTAGAAATAAATCTAGATACGCGAGAGCAGATGCAATCGAGAGTAGTTCAGGTAGTACACCAACAGATGGCGCTATGCGCGAGTTAAATTACGTACGATACCACGCCGATGTCAATAAACAGGTAGAAGCTACGCATGTCGCACGTACTAAGCAAGACAATATGAGCAATGTTGCGGAAGACAGTGGCTATGTTAATGAATCGCGGGATATGTTTGAATCACCAAAGCCTGAAAGGGAAGTAGGACTAGAACACGAAAAGGCAGTAGAAACCAATATTGAAAAGACACCAGATGTGGCTGATGCTCAGGATGTTGTCTACGCAATTTGCAACACAAATTGCAGCACTTAACTACAATATTAAGGCACAAATAGCAGCACAGAGGCATCAAATTGCAGCACAGGGACAAAAAAATGCTGCGCAAAATGACAATATTAATGCACAAATCTCAGCACAAAGTAAACAAATCGAAATGCAGCGTACCAGACTTAGCAAAGAAATTGAAGAAGTCAACTCAAGGGTAGGAACAGTGAGTAGTGAAATCAAAAGTATTAAAAGCGAAATTACTGTCATCAATTTCAATATTGCCAATTTACAAAGACAAATTGATGACATTAACGAAAGATTTGACACTGAAGTCATTAAAATTCAAGATCAAATAGAACCTTTAGTCATCACTAAAGTGGATGAAAAGGTATTCGGGATTAAATCCGAAATACAAACAGAATGTATTGCGGAATTTGCACAGATTAAACAATCTGTAACAGAAACAAGTAGAGAATTAACAAAACAGATTGTTACTTGCTAAAAGAAGTGTGAACATAACACTTCACAAATCCAAGGCAAAATGTATGACTTGCAAAGAAAAATACAATCAGGACCTACAAATTTTAGTGAAATAATGCCTTTCAGTAAAATCTTAGAGGGCGAGGAAAAATTCGACCCTGCAAAGAGGCATAACGGATGGCACCCCCTTGATTTTGTAAAGAATTGCGAAAGAAACTTTCCAGAATGTTTATCTGACCAGGAAAAAATTAATGTGGTAATCAGTGCCTTAACGGGAGAAGCAAAAAGGTGGGGGTTGAATCTGGATACAAACCAGATGTCTTTCGAAAACTTTAAGCAAAAATTTATTGACGAATACTGGTTGGAACAAAAGCAAGACCAGTTGTGGCGTGAGTTCCTAATGGCCAGGCTGTATGATAGCTGGGGTAGACAAACCATGAAAGAGATTTGCGAATCGTGGTATAGAAAACTGATACACCTAAAAGCAAGAAGGACTGAAGCCGAGATCGTTTGGGTTCTTTGGCAGAAACTGCCTGAGGATTCTAAACGATATGTTGGGAGTACCCACAAAAGTTTTTCTGCGTTCTTCGAAAGGGTAGGGGATGAAGATCACTGGCGAAGAAATCGCGAATGTCGTCCTCAGAATAATAACAATCATTCGAGCGAAAGCAGTGAGCAAAACGAACGACCTGAAAACGATAGATACAGTGTAAACACTATTCAAAGAGGTCGTGCGAGAGGTAGGGGAAATTATATGACGCGCGGCAGAGGATACATGGCGCGGAATTTCCAAAATAGAGACGAAGTGGAAAACTGAAAACCGCATGTGTTACGGGCCGGATTCACGCGGAAACCGGTTGTGGGCCCAAAGATAAGATGTCAAACCATAAATTCGAGAAGGAAAGATGTAAAATACGGGACAGGAAGGTTAAGGACGCGCTTATGGAAGACGTGCGCGGAGTGATACGTAGTGGCGAGCCCAGTGCGAAGTCACGTGGCTGTTTGTGCTCAGGGCAGCGCTAGCTGGAGCACCGTACATTGCACTTGGAAGCACACACGAATGGCAGACGTCAGAACAAGATGGCTGCCGTAGAGAGAAACAGAAGAGGCGGGATCGGACACTTCCGTTGGCCGGTTTCAGTAACAAACGAATGTAAAACTGAAAATAAAGCTAACATGTCATATGATAAAGATAACTCGGTATCGAATTCGTGCGAAAAGGCATTATTAAAGAAAGAAAGGAAGCCAGAAAAGGCGAGTGAAAAGGAAAATATTTGTACTGTTAATGATGTGTGTGATGTAAAAGACGTAGATGTGGGGGAGGTTATGATGAATGAAGAGGAAAGGGAGGTAGAATATGCCACGCAAAAGACGTGTGCACAATTAACAATAGGTGAAAGTGATGTAAACGAGGACGTTAGTAAACAATACATTATAAGCAGTGCAGATGAAATTATTGTTAATGGAAATGTGTTTAATGATTTTAATGCAGACCGTCCTAGTAGGAACTTCGCACGATTACCTGAGAATGATATCAAAGTGGAAAATGAAATGAAGGTTATCGAAGTATATGACTATTATACTAAGTATGAAGTTAAGGCTGAAATCGTTCAAAGTGATACAACAGAAGTGCCTAAGTCTCCAAACGATGTGCAGTGTGTAGAAAATGAGTCTAAAAACGAAGTGGCTGAAACATCTAGTGATAATCTGCCTCACTGATTAAAAGTTGCTTTCCTACTCGAATCTGATAACGAAATAGAACCTAGTGATAGCTCAGACGAAGGAGAGACGACCGATTCAGATACAGATGAGTTTTCGGAGGTAGACAAACATACTTATACCTTTACTGAAAGAGGTTACTAACAAGTTAATGACATCTTTTCGAAACAAAATCCGGAATGCGTAACCGAAACAAAACCGAAAGAGCCGCCACATGACACTATATTAGGGCAAACTTTGCTTAATGAAATGAAAGGAATAGATTTACAGAAACCTAAAGAACGTCCATATGTAAACATAGTAGAACGTGAAGTGTTGAAGATCTGTAAAGATGTAGGGGTCAACAAACCCAAAAAGCCACCTGATATACAACAGAAATCAGTAGGTAATATTTCCTGGAAAGACATTATGGTTGAGCAGGATCTGTTGTGGGAAGAACAGGAGGAAAAGGAGCACAGCATTATTAAACAAACTATAATACCTGTACATGTTTATAACACTGAACTGCAAGTGCTTTTAGACACAGTGTCACAAATCAGTGCCATATCAGAATCTTTCTTTGATCATATTTCATGTAAACCAGGACTAGTAATAATGTCTGTGAGTGGAGTAAAAATTATAGGAGCTACTGGTAGGTGCAGCAAGCCCATTCAAAAACAAGTATTGATGGACTTTGAAATGGGAAGCCAAAAATTTGAACATGATTTTTTAGTGGTCCCTGAACTAAGTGCTGAAATGATTCTAGGTATTGATTAGCTAGACTAGGAAAAAGTAATTTTAGATTGTGGTAGTGGAACTGTTAAGATTAACAGGGGAACCAAAACAACAGAAATTAAATTTGAAGGTGACAACCAGGTCCAAGATGTTAATGTAGAACCCATTTTGTTAAAAATAGAATCTGAAAATGATGGTTTGTCCCAACTATGTGAAATACACCATGTGAGAGGTTTATTGCAGGATGATCAAAAAACTGACAGTTTTAGGGAAATTGTTGATAGTATCCAAGAAATCTCATGTGAACAGAAAGATGATTTATTTAATATCTTGGATAATAATAAGGAAGTGTTCTCTGAAAAACCAGGTGTCATAAATAACTCTGAATACCGTATGGATATCCTGGAACTGAACCATTCTTTTTTCAGACCATATCCAATACCTATAGCTAAGAAAGAAGCAGTACAAGCTGAAATTGATAAAATGTTGGAATGGGGGGTAATAGAGAGAAGCAATAGTGAATACAATAGTCCACTTATTATAGTCAATAAGAAGGATGGAGGCGTAAGAGTAGTCATTGATGCATGGACACTCAGTAAAATTGTCAGGAGAGAAGTGGACAGACCTGAAAATTTAGACGATTTATTGCAAAAGTTCAACAATGTAAAATACCTAACTAGTTTAGGCCTCAATGCTGGATATTGGCAAATCCCATTACACAAAGATTCTAGGATATATACAGCTTTTTTGTTTGCAGGAAAGTGTTACCAATACAAAGTTGTACCATTTGGTTTAAACACCTCTGTTTCTGTTTTCATTAGGGCTTTGGATTCTGTGTTAGGAAAAGAACTTTGTGCCAGGTTGACTATATATGTGGATGACCGATTGATTGCTACTGATAACTGGGAAGAACATTGTGACCTGTTAAACAAAACCCCTATTGCTCTTCAAGCAGGAGGCGTGACTTTAAAGTTAAAAAAGTGTGAATTTATGAGACAAGAAATTAAATTTTTAGGACATATAATAACCACATCTGGGATTGGCAAAGACACAGAAAAGCTTAATGCTATTGAAAAGTGCCCTCCTCCAAAGAACAGGAAACAGTTGAAAGCGTTTTTAGGTCTTTTTGGGTTTTACCGCAAATTTTCGAAGGGGCAAGCTTCCAACAGCCCACATTTGAATAGCTTGTTGAAGAAAAATAGTGTATATGTTTGGACATCTGAATGTCAGAAAGGTTTTGAAAATTTAAAAACTGAGTTAGTAAGGGAAAACATTTTACATCATCCAGTTTTAAGTGAGCCATTCCACATGATTACAGACAGTAGTGCTTATGGTATTGGTGTTGAAATATTTCAGGAAAACACAGAATCTGGGGAAACAGCACATAAGACCATTGCTTTTGCTAGTAGAACTTTAACTAAATATGAGTAAAACTATACTTTTTCAGAGAAAGAGGCTTTAGCAATCATTTGGGGATTAAAGAAATTTTGGAATTATCTATGGAGACATAAAACTATATTTCATACAGACCACAAAGCATTAACCTTTTTGAAAAACTGTCGACTGTTTACCGGCGGGTTACAACAGTTTGATCATGATATATTGTGTATTAAAGGTAGTGACAATTACGTAGCTGATGCATTATCACGATTGCCTGAGGGTATGAACAACTTACCAAGGGAATGTAATGAAGATGGTAGATTTCATATAAGATATATTAAGGAGGTTCCAGGTAAGAAAAGAATTGAGCAAATTTGTAAAGGCATACGGTTCCACCAGAATAAGGATGAAATATGGAAGTCAGTGAAAGTTAATTTTAGTAACCCTAATTACCCACAAATCAGTAGATTCTACAAGATATTTAATGGAATTTTGTCTAGGAGAAAGAACACCAGCACTGAAGAATGGAAGGTGTGTTGGCCTCGGCAATTTGAGACTGAAGTGATTGATTATTTTCATCTTGCCTTAGGGCATTGTGGTCCCAAGAAGTGTATTGAAAAGTTGACTAATGTGGTTGTGATTAATGTAGGTGCTGCTAAGAAAATTACTGAGAGAATAGGATCTTGTGATGTATGTCAGAGGGCAAAAGTAACAAATAGAGTAAATCAAGGTTTTATGCAGAATACAGTACCTGAGGACACATTAGAATTATTGTCAGTGGATTTGTATAGCCTTTACCTAAAACCTCAGGGAATTGGTCTCACATTGTTGTAGTGTTGGAAGTGTTCTCCAAATTTATTAAATTATATCCAATCAGGAAAGTCACTGCTAAAGCGGTCTTTAGTAAGATGACTAATTATTTTAACACCATCGGTAAACCTAAAGCAGTTTTGTCTGATAATGGACCACAGTTTATCTCAAAAATCTGGAAGGAAGGTATGAAGCAACATAATGTTCAAGTTAAATATATTTCAGCTTACCACCCAGCTAGCAACGCTGTCGAAAGATATATGCGTGAATTAGGAAGGTTAGGTAGAACCTACTGTCACCATAACCATAAAGCATGGGGCAGATTTGTAAGTGACTTTGAAAAGACTATGAACACCTTATACCATGAAACCACCGGTTTTGCCCCTGAAGAAATTCTGTTGGACCGTAAAAGTAAAAGTATTATTGAAGAGATCTTGCAGTTCCTACCTATTGTAGGAATTAACCTGCATAAGAAAAAAGAGTTAGTTAAGAAAAGAATGAAAGAGAAAGCAGCCCCTAGATCTAAAAGGCATGATAATAACATCAAAACAACTAAATTTAAGCTTTGAGATTATGTTTTAGTGAAGACCCATGAAAAATCTAGTGAAATTAATAATGAAATTTCTAAATTCAAATACATTTACAACGGGCCCTTTGAAGTGCTAGGAACTCCACATGCAAATGCTTATTTTCTTGTGCACCCTAGGTCAAGGAAGCCTCTGGGAGTTAAAAACATAGTTGACCTGAAATTGTATGTCCACAGAAACCAACGATGAATGAAAAGTGGAACCCTCAGGGGACAGGCACTCTTTGCATTGTCAGGTGTCTGACGAGCACCAGGGTCCCGAGTCGTTGCCAGCACTACTTCCGTTTCTTTTCGTGCTGCCAACCTTCCTCTTCATCATTCAGAACTTGTACTATCTTCTTTCCTTCATTGCTATCAGGGTAAACTGAATAGTGTAGATATAATGTAAGATACTGTGTTTTGTTTGTGGACAAGTAAATGAATAATTAAATTGGGTACACTAGAAAATGACCAAGAATAATGAAAGTATAGTGGATATTGTGAAGAGAAAATGTAATGGAAAAGTAATTGCGGATGAGAAAAGGTAAGAATACTGAAAACAAAGCAAATGAATACTATAATATGACTGAATATAAATGTTTTTTTTTTTTTAAATAGGGATAATTATGATGGTGAAAAACTTTTTTTGTGTGTTAAAAACTGTGGAGATGAACCTGACTGATGTGTGTAAGATAGATATGAGATGTATATGTCTTGTGCCACAAAAAGGTGGCAGAAATCACTTGCAATAGGATATAATTGTCCTGATCTTGATGTATGTAATGACCTAACTGTGTGAAAAAAGCAATGACAAATGAGTAGTAAAAATACTTTATCCTAACTTGATCCTGAATATGACATTTATATTTACTCTATTAATGATGTGTATATTGCCTGATTTTGTCATGGTGTAAAGAAAAATTTAATGTTACCAGTGTCTAATTATTGTTTCAAAGTTACCGGTTTTATGTTTTATACCATTAATGCAAATTTTACCAAATATGTGACATAATAATGAAAAAAAACTTAAAGATGATGACAATAAACTGCTCAAAAAATATGTTGTTGGGCAGCAAAACAAGACAAAAGAATAAAAATGCTGTGGTCCTGAAGTTGAGGACTGCCATATATGCTATATGAGCAATAGCCAAAGGACTTGCCATTGTGGGGCAAGGAATTGATAAGTGGTCACGAACTGCCTAACCTATAGGATGGGGCAGTGTGGTAATTTAAAAATGTGTCTTTTAGTGTTAATCTAAATTGGTTTTTTGTGTAGAAATGTTTACATAAAAAGACTGCCGAACCAATAATGGGCAGTATGAGTAACATAGACTGCTAGTGATGAGGCAAGCTGTGAAGTAAGTTAGGTTTTTATATCAATGTGTTATGAACTGACTATTCTTACTGAAGTCAGTGAAAAGTTATTATAAAATATATATGTACTCTTATTCAAATGGATGTAGGTGTTTTTGAGAGTAGGTTTTTTGGAATAACTTAAAAAATTGGACTGTCTTGTTTTGAAACACAGCAGTGATAATTAAAGTTAGGTTCTGAGTATGTTGATGTGTATATGTGCAACAAATATTTTGGACTGCTATTAATGAAGAGGAGCTTTAAAGATAATTATTTTGAAAAAAAAACTCTGCAAAGATACTTTGGTATTTATAAAGTAAGTTGGAAAAGGTTTTCATAGCTGTTTGTGTAAATATTTGTACATATGAGGATGCAAACTGAATTTCTTTTAACATTTCATTAATTACTGAACCTTGTAAAATGTACTATCATCATTAACATGCTTGTGTGTCTATGAATATTTCCTTTCTTTAAAAATATTGAAAGACAAATTTATGCTTTGTTATTTTAAAATGTTCAGTGCTATTTTATATGTGAATTATTTTTTTTATTTGGAGGCTATATCTATTCTACTAATATGCAATTATTTTGTGTACTGTTTATCTTTTATTTGGACTGTATGTGTATGTGTATGAAAAGAACCAGAAAATTTAAAGATATCTTGTGTAATGATAAAATTAGTCTCCTTAAACAAGTATGGGAATGTGATTACTGTAAATGTCTTAATTTTGAAAATGTTTTGGGAGAAATGTATGCAATTTATTAGTGTATATACTGTATGTCTGTAGTATGTATTTTTTTATCCCAATTTAAGTTGGATGGTACAATTTTTTTCTGTAGCCAACACCACTTAAGTGTTATAGCTGATTCCTTGAAGTGTTCCATACAGGAAACTTCAACAAAACATGGGGCATGTGTAACACCATAGCTCTATTACTCCACTGATGTAGTTTGCTTGTGTTTTATTTAATGTTATATCACTGAGCGTCTGTTAATGTGTTTGACTGAATTGCTAACACAAAATTGTATACTCCTTTCTTTGTACAATCTTTGATGTCATGATTTGGTTCTATGCAAAGTAATGTATCTGTCATTTAAATTCTTTGTCCCATTTGGAGGGATCAAATCTTACTGTATATAATTGTAATTTCTGTGTGAATATTTTTTTTGTAGAAATGTCAATATGTGCAAATATTCTGTTTTATTGAATGAATTTGGTTGCTGTTATGTAAACTGCTGATCCTCACTTAGGGTTCTTAGTTAGTTTGTATGTAAAAGCTGTTGTGGTTCCCTTCAGGAACAGAACTGTGTAGTGCGCAAATTGTGGTTGGCCCATGTAGAAAAGGTGGAACAAGAGTCAGTCGTGGACGAGCTACGAGTCAGGGACGAACTACCAAACTGTGCACTGCCATGTAAATGTTACATATTGTGCTGTTCCCGAGAGAGGCTTTTTCCGCTACTTTCCAATGCCTCGGATGGATGGATAAATAGCTGGAACTATTCTGGAATCTGTATCCATCATCGCCACCAAGAAATGACAGAGTCCAGCAATTCTACCTGCAATTCCACTAATTGAACTAAAGTGATTTCCGAGTGTCCCTACTGAAAGAACATTAAAGACCAGTGTTTTTGCTATTTAATGCCTCTTGAACAAAAAAAGAAAGTTAATGAAAGTAATTTTCCTAATAAAACTGCTTATTAATGTATTGTTGCCAACTTCAAATTAATAGTTCGTAAGACTGAGGCTTATAAAGTTTTGCTTGGTAAACGATCTCATTACTGCTTGTTGTAAATCACTGAAGGTGAGTCAGTATCTTACATATATGTTAATTTTGTCTCTCAATTTAGTAAGAGTGGAAAACTGCAGTATGAAACGTTATATACTCATGTTTGCTAAGTGTTTGTCTCTCTTGTGTATTAGAAGTGGATGTGAATAGTATACCAGGATCCACAGTCTGTCTATTGTGTTAATGCTCGATAACAAGTAACGGAAAGACCATTAATTATGAAAACCATAATTTCTTTATTGAAATGATTGTGAGAAGCAACCTGTTAGTGGATTCCAATTAACTTTCATTTTAAATAGTAAAGTATTTAACTGAGAGAGACTTAACCTATATCCAATTAATGATTCTGCAGTAAATAGTGATAATAACGTTATAAAGACCATCCAGTTTGTGTAACCCTTAAAGTAATAGTGTGTTTCGGTATGTGTTATAATTTTGCAAATAGTTTGTGCTGCTCCAGTTGTTAGCTTCAATCTTAAAACATACGTATGTGTCAAGAGTTCACTGCGCCCGCTTGTGACAAAGTATAGGTTGTGTTTATCCATTAAAGTTACTAATAACTATTTTCTTGAACGAGAATGTTAATCATTCTCTTGCCTAGTTAGGCTGGAGACCGTTTTCTTTACCTGTTAAACAGTACAGATAGGCAAAATTTTGTTTGTTACTGTTCAAATATTTCCGTAATTCTGACTTTCACTTCCGATAAGCCACCTCCGTTAGGTACAACACGGTCAACACAACAAAATTCCTCTTAGAGGGTGACACTGCTCTGTTGCGTCATACCATAATTGCTTCAATAAGATTGTTTTATTTCACAACCTGCTTTAAGGTTATGATACAGCATCAGCAGACGGAAGTGTTATAAAGTCACGTTAGGTAAGAATTCCCTACTATGAACTCCTCATGTATCAGTAGAAAGAGGTTTTCATAAGGTATCTCCTTCGCAGTTGTATTGCATTTCCCTAGGATTCTTCCGATGAATCTTACAGTATCAGCGCAAAACTAATTTGGAAATGGTAGCTAGACACCAAAGCACGGAAAATGACAACCAAATACACTTCTCACGACAAGAAATATGCAGTGGAATAAAACGACCTAAAAATAAGAAATCCACAGGGCCAAATGCGATATACAAGCAGTTAATAAAATGTGTGATCTATTAACAGCTTCCTGCTTCATTTAGCACTATTGTGAAGGAAGGTAGGATACCACGAGGCTGGAAAACAGTATTACAATTCGGATAAGAGGATTAAATAATTATCGGGGAATCGCCGTGCTAGATATCACCTTAAAACAGTCAACATAAGCGATTAGAGGTAGAATTCTGAATTTTGTTTTGAAATAGCAGAAGAACAGCTAGGGCTGAGGAAATCAGGAGCACCCTAGATGCTATTTTTGCTCAAAGAGATGTTATAGAGAGTTCCATAGAGTTAAATTGCCCAGCCTACTTGTATTCCGCTGACTTGTCAAAAGCCATTGGCAGCATTAGTAAAAGTATATCATTCAAAGCTAGACTTATCTTCCACGTTTATTCTTGTCTATTTTGTTTATCCACATATCACACAATTTGTACAGTTTATATTCGTCTACCGCACTTCACCTCATTTCTTGCTCTAGCATACTTAATGAGCATTTTCATTCAGCTGGCACGATGTATATGATTCTTCATTCCAGAGCTTTTCGCTGTACTTTTCTTCCCTTCCAACAAGTACGTAAACAGTTTTTTTTAGAGAAATTGGCCAATTTTCCTATAACTGACTGTACGGAGAGCTGGCGATTGCGGTGGAGGTATATAATTCTTGATTGTCCCAGGAAATAAGTTACCAAGTATCACTTTTAACTGTTTCAGGAGCTACACTGTCTGTCACATTAAAGTAATCACTTGTCAAAAGCCTTCTGCATCGCGCACAGCTGCAAGACGTACAGGGAGAGTGTGAGTGAGGTTCTAGAAGGTACCGACAGGGTTGAGGAGCCTTGTGAGCTCACTGCCGTGGTCAGCTGGAGTAGGTTTCTCGGTTGAGGTTCCGTGGCGAGAACAGCTTGATGGTCAACTGCTCAACAGTTGTACGTCTGTTCGCCCTATACAGTCCCAGCTGCCATTAATCGCAATCATCTTGGACCTGTGGTCCACCACAGTTGTCTCGGAGTCAGTTTTGGATAGTGCCATTTTGCCACAGAAGGTATACTTTCACTACGACGGCACACAAATAGTTTACAAACAGCTGTTCCGGAAATGCTTCCACCCTTGACCAGAAAGTCAACCATCATATTCCTTCGGATGTCACACAAATCTGTCCGTTTTCGCATTGCGATAACTACTGAAGGGCTCGCCGCGTCCCATCACCTCTCCCCCACCCCCTTCCCACCACCCGTCTACCTCACACACACACACACACACACACACACACACACACACGCACGCACGCTTCATACAGCCTCCACTGGCTACTGCTACCACCTGTCATCTATGAGTGGTTTTTCACTTGTGCGCCAAATGAGCTAGTTGGCTGAGTGGTTAGCACACTGAACTCGCATTCGGATGGACGACGGTTCAAACTCGCTTCCGGCCATCCTGATTTAGGTATTCCGTGATTTCCGTGAATCACTTCAGGCAAATGCCGGGATGGTTCCTTTGAAGGAGCACGACATACTTCCTTCTCCATCCTTCCCGAATCCGATGAGACCCTCCCCCAAATCACGCAACGTTTGCATCCGAACATAGAGGGTGATTATATTAATGTAATTGACCGTGAACATCCATAACGATAAATGTCAAGCAGAACTACGGCTGGGAGTTGTGCAGTTTGGGCATAACTTGGGGGCCAAACGAAAGAAGTTTATAGCTTAGCGCCCGAGTGGCTGAGCGGTTCTAGGCGCTACAGTCTCAAACCGCGCGACCGCAACGGTCGCAGTTCGAATCCTGCCTCAGGCATGGGTGTGTGTGATGTCCTTAGGTTAGTTAGGTTTAAGTAGTTCTAAGTTCTAGGGGACTGATGACCTCAGCAGTCAAGTCCCATAGTGCTCAGAGTCATTTGAACCATTTTTTTTTTTTTTTTTGGCTTAGCGTCACGTCCATGGCCTGATCATTAGGGAGAGAGTACAGGCCTTGGGGAATGATGGACGTTTCCGTTTTAAGAGGAAGCGTCCTGTTATTTGTCTAAATCAATTTATGATGAATCACGGATTTCCTATGTATGGATAACTACTTGGAGAATTGAGCCAGTAACTTCCAGAATGCGAGTCTAGTGTCTTACCACTGCAATGGCGCTAAGAAGTGTGGCCATTACTGCCTTAGCGTCTGTTAGATATAAGAGCTGTGTGTTCGGTCTGTGCCGCTGAATGGTTTTCAAACGAGAGTAAATGCTTCCTAATGACGACCGCTTTCAGAACAATAGCATTACTTCACGACAATCGTGCAATCGTTCGACTTTAGCAATAATTGTATTATTATGTGTTCTTGATCATTACGTTGTAACATATGGGAAAATAACGATTGGTTGGTTTTCAAGAAAATGAAGTAAGTGTTATTGATGCTTTTATATGCATATGAAGTTATTTATGTCCAGCAGGTATTAGGATAGAAACTCCAAAATTGGTAAGACTTATAACCTAACATGGAAAACATTTGCATTTACTTTAGTCTTCTCTATACACAATATTAAATGAGTAAAAATTATTGATACACAGATTTTCGTGGAATCTGCCTTCCTATACTAGGTTTCAGTTTGACTAACGAATTTAGTATGTTGCGCAGTTAGGAAGATAACAGGTTGGTGTGGAATTTTACTGTCTTAACTTAAATATTTTACTAAACATGGTTACTTTTGCGGAAGCAACAATACTTAAATAACTTCATGAAAGCTATGGACCCAACCACATGAAATTATTAAATACCTTTGATGTCCGGGAACGCACTGTGTCTTTAAGAAATTGTGTTACGTTTACCTTGGTAAAATTGGTGATAACTCTTAATCGGCCTCAGTCGTGTAATGATCTCCTTCCTGCAAAAAATTATCTGATCACAGAAATGTCTTAGTTGTAATGATCAGAAGAAGTGTGAATGACAGAGGAAACAGAGATCATAAGGTGTTCAGAGAACGGAAATCTAAACGCCGTCAATGAATTTGCACGAAACCTGGGCCTGTGGTCCACCAGGCAGAGAGTTGTAAGCTGCCTACACTTCTCTCCCCGCTGTGTCCGGAAATTGTCGTACTTCTACAAGTTTTAGCAGTGATTTGTAAGGAACTTTAAAAACTGGAGTAATGAAGCAACTGGTGTTTTCTTATTATTATCTGTACTCCATGTGATAAACAACGAGTGGCTACTTTAATGTTTAAGCTTATAACGAACTAAATTAGACTATGATAGCTGGTAGATGATCTACACTTAGGATAAGCAGCTATCATGACTGACCTTTTCTGAAAGTAACCACCAGGCAAATTTTTCGTGTTATGTAATAATGAACCTTTGCGTTCCATGAAAGTCACGAATGAACATTTTTTTTACTTCTGCTTTAATACAATTAGACTGTTCAGGGAACTTAGTGGTGCTAAATACAAAATTATCAATTCTCAAATACAGTCACTTTATGTCAAAAATTGGTGTTACACTGTTTATTAAACAATGCGATTTGCTTGCCTAATATATACTTGTATTACATTACGCGGTAGCAGAAGGAAGTTGCAGTTTGCGCGAGGTAAGAAAACTTAACCGATTAGCCGTCAGGTATCATCACTCAGAATATTCCATTATGTGATGATACACTACTGGCCATTAACCCTAGCATTACCAACGTATTTTTTGTTACATGTAATACCAACGGGGGGGGGGGGGGGCCTCAAAGGCCCATAAAGAATACCACAATTTATTTTATCATAAATCAAGTTTATTTACTTCTGATACCTCTAATAACAATTCAAAATGCTTAGACATTGTTTTTGTATACTGGATAATAAAAGATGTTATTATAATAGGAATAAAATGAACAAATCACGAGATACAGTTTATATAATTTTTGGAGTAATGTTTCAAAATAGTGTTTTCTTATAAAAACGACTTTTTTAATTCGATACACTACATGAAGCAAACAAAATTTACTATCTCATTCTGCAACGCATTTTTCACACAACACTGTCTTCCTGCAGTCTTTCCCACAGAGGTGTTTGTGGCATTGAGAGCAGGTAACAGTTGAGTTTCCCAGCTTGTTGTACTTGATCTTTTTAGATGCAGATTCTTGGCAGCATAGGTGGCACCGTCCACGTGTTCCTGGTTCTGCTGTTGAGGAAGATGGTTCTACAGAGCAGCTGAGCTTCCGTTGTGTGATGCATTCCATTGCCATTATTACTGGCTTCTGAAGTCCATACAAATTTTGTGCTCGTTTATCTACTTGAGATCTTATTAGTTCGAGACCTAAGTTAGTGATAAAAACCCTTCTGCGGTTTAGCAAATTATTTTTCCAATTCGGAAAGTTGAGGAGGAAGAGTGAATATTTATTGCTGCTATGTCAATGAGTGTGTAGAAGAGGGACAAAGGCCATCTTCTTGTTCCTCTCTTTGTGCTGTAGTGTCTTGCCATCTGGTCTATGGTGTCCACGCCTCCCTTTGTAGAATTATAAAAAAGATTTATGTTAGTCTTTTTTGAGTCTTCATTCAACACCCCTTCTGAGTGATAAGTTGAAAGCATCTACAGCAGTCGCTTTGGTTTCTCGCGGACTAGCGTTGATGCAAGAGTAACTGGTGGCCTCTGTGTCTGAGGGTCAGTATAAGCAAAGATGGAAGAGTGTAAACTGCGGCCAGTTGTAGTCTTCAGCTCTTCAGGTATGTGTCGTCTGTTAGACTGTAGGGTGCCAACAAGTGTGAGGTGAAAATCATTCCATAGAGTCTCAGCAAGCTCCACTGAAGTATAGTACCGATCTGTGGTAACATTACGGCCTGATTTTTCAATAGGTTTTATTAGTCTCTTTACAATTTCCATCGGTCCATTTGAATGCTGTGTATTTCCTGACTCGCCTGTATAGATGTCCATGCTGATCACATATCTAGTCTCAGAATCAGATAGCATTCGAATTAGAATGCCGTATTTTCCAGGTTTTTCTTTTAGAAACACCTTGAATGGACAGCGACCACGGAACAAAGACAACATCTCATCCACTGTTGTATGTAGACCAGGAATGAAATACAATGGAAGTGAAGAATTGAAGCTTTCAAAAATTTCCCTCATTGGAGTAAACTTGTCAGTCTGGCGACGAATTTCTCTTGTGTTCTTATCATCAAACCTCAATATTTTAGTCAATTCGAAAAATCGGGTCCGACTCATTGATCCATAGTACACTTGTCGGCCCTGAAGCAAAGACCATAAATCTTGGACAGGTATCTTATTGTCATGATTTGAATCCATGATTAGCACGAGTCCTATATAACAAAATAACTCATCTTCATTTGTGTGCTGAATACCTAGTCGAGAAGCCTCTTCATTTGAGTGCAGTTTTATTAGATTCATAATTTGAGGTGTAAAAAAGAGCTCTATAGCCTCTTTCGGAGAGGCAATTCTTCCTTGTTGTCCTAGTCCCATTCTTTCTCGCACTATATTTCTTACAGAACTCCGATATTGTCGAGATGGCTTCGTAATATACTCTCGTCCACTTTTTGCAATGAATTTATCACATTCCGGATCATTATCATCTGGTGGATTGGCTTCAACCTCATCTTCATTCTCAGACGATGAATCAGTTCTAATTTCTTCCACATCATCATCCACTTCACTTTCCTCTAAATCTGATTCGTTCAAAACTTCTTCTAGCGCTCTTTCAATGGAACTATCACGTAAACGTTGTCTACTCATGTTGCTGGTTCAACAGCAGCAGAAACACTGAAAATAACAATGGTCCGCTTCATAATAATATGTCTGAAGGCAACAATGCCAAAATTCGTTTCATAGTAAGAATTTGAAACGAAAGACTCAACCTCGTAAATCTTTCCTTGCTATTACCAAAGGGTGGGCTTCTAAGGCCCACAGAGAATTAAATCAAGTAAATGAATTTTAATTACATTTTTATTCCGAAATTCTGTAATGACTCAATAGTACATTCAATAATGAACAATTACCTTTGCTTTCAAGTTCATATATCAAAGGGTGTGGATACAACATAGAAAAACTGAGTCAGTGGGCCTACGAGGCCCCCCCGTTGGTAATGCTAGGGTTAAAACTGCTACACCAAGAAGAAATGCAGATCATAAACGGGTATTCATTGGACAAATATATTATACTAGAACTGACATTTGATTACATTTTCACGCAATTTGGGTGCATAGATCCTGAGAAATAAGTACTCAGAACAACCACCTCTGGCCGTAATAGCGGCCTTGATACTCCTGGGCATTGAGTCAAACAGAGCTTGGATGGCGTATACAGATACAGCTGCCCATGCAGCTTCATCACGATACCACAGTTCATCAAGAGTAGTGGTTGCCGTATTGTGAGGAGCCAGTTGCTCGGCCACCACTGACCAGACGTTTTCAGTTAGTGAGAGATCTGCAGAATCTGCTGGCCAGGGGAGCAGTCAAATATTTTCTGTGTCCAGAAAGGCCCGCATAGGGCTTCCAACATGCGGTCGTGCATTATCCTGCTGAAATGTAGGATTTCGCAGGGATCGAATGAAGGGTAGAGCCACGGGTCGTAACACATTTGAAATGAAACGTCCACTGTTCAAAGCGCCGTCAATGCGAACAATAGGTGACGGAGACGTGTAACCAATGGTACCGCATTCCATCACGCCGGATGATACGCCAGTATGGCGATGACGAATGTGCGTTCACCGCTATGTCGCCAAACACGGATGCGGCCATCATGATACTGTAAACAGAACCTTGATTCATCCAAAAAAATGACGTTTTGCCATTCGCACACCCAGGTTCGTCATTGAGTACACCATCGCAGGCGCTCCTGTCTGTGTTGCAGTGTCAAGGGTAACCGCAGCCATGGTCTTCGAGCTTATAGTCCATGCTGCTGCAAACGTCGTCGAACTGTTCATGCAGATGGTTGTTGTCTTGAAAACGGCCCCATCTGTTGACTCAGGGATCGAGACGTGTCTGCACGATCCGTTACAGCCATGCTGATAAGATGCCTGTCATCTCGACTGCTAGTGATACGATGCCGTTGGGATCCAGCATGGCGTTCCCGTGTTACCCTCCTGAACCCACCGATTCCATATTGTGCTAACATTAATTGGATCTCGACCAACAAGAGCAGCAATGTCGCGGTACGATAAACCGCAATCGCGATAGGCTACAATCCGACCTTTATCAAAGTCGGAAACGTGATGGTACGCATTTCTCCTCCTTACATGAGGCATCACAACAACGTTTCACCAGGCAACGCCGGTCAACTGCTGTTTGTGTATGAAAAATCGGTTGGAAACTTTCTTCATGCCAGCACGTTGTAGGTGTCGTGGTGTATCAATTTTCATGGCCAGTAGTGTATAAAACTTTATATTATTATTAATATTACTCCCATTCTTTCGCCGGCCGCAGTGGTCTCTCGGTTCTAGGCGCGCACACCGGAACAGTGCGACTGCTACGGTTGCAGGTTCGAATCCTGCCTCGGGCATGATTGTGTGTGATGTCCTTAGGTTAGTTAGGTTTATGTAGTTCTAAGTTCTAGAGGACTGCTGACCACAGCAATTGAGTCCCATAGTGCTCAGAGCCATTTGAACCATTTGAAAACCCCATTCTTTTCATTATTATTGTTAGGCTTCATCTTTCGAATATCACGTAGACCCATGTGTAACTTCAGCTCTCTTGTTCATCATACGCTGCCGCTACTTTGTCTTTTCAGCTTTCAATTTCAGACTCTTTTCTGTTAGTTCTTCGCAAGGTTTAGACTTGAACGTATCAGAGTCGACCGTTGGTCTGTAAACAATGCATGTAGCGCCGACTACGTCTGCGGCGGCTTGAGTGATAAGCCTTTGGGGCGTCAGCTGGCCACCGTCCTTTGGGGTTTCGAGTCCTCCTTGTGATGCGAAATACGCTGACGGAAAAGAGATCACAACATCAAAAAATGAGTTATGTACGATAATGAAATTTCGACTTAACATTTGTCAAGAAATATTTTTAAATGACTGGCATTGCAATATCATAAGTTAATATAAGCGCGAGATAAGTCACTGAAAATGAGAAATGCTGGTACATTAATAACCAGTGTAACCAACTGAATGTTGGTTATAAGCATGCAAATGTGCATACATTGTGTTGTATAGGTGATGGGTTTCAGTTTGTGGGATGGAGTCGTCTATTGCACTTGGTCGATCAATACATGGTCGGTTAATGCTGTCTGTGGATGATGGTGGAGTTGTCGTCCGACATATACGCTCGACTGGAGACATATATGTTGATCGAGACGGCGAAGGCAACATGTCGACGCTCTGTAGAGCATGTCGGGTTACAATAGCGGCACATGGACAAGCGTTATCTTGATGGGAAACAGCCACTGGAATGCTGTTCATGAATTGCAGCAAAACCAGGAGAGTGCTCCTGCTGCCATACGAAGACACTCCAGATAATACCTCCAGGGGCAACTCCAGCGAGTCTAACATGCAGACAAGTTGTCTGCAGGCCTCTTCTTAACCAACATACAGCCATCACTGCCACCGAGACGGAACCAGCTTTCATCAGAAAACACAACAGACCTCTACTCTGCCCTCCAATGAGCTTTCTCTTGACACTTCTGAAGTCACAAATGGCGGTGGTTTGGCGTCGGAAGAATGCACACTGCAGGGCATGGTTGGCTTGGGGCTGCCCTTGAAGTTAACAATTTGTAACTGTCCGTTGTGTCACTGTGGTTCCGACTGCTGCTCAAATTGCTCCTACAGACGCAGTACGGGCGCCAGAGCCCCACACTCACACGATGGTCTTCCCTCTCGGTAGTGCAGTGTGGCCGTCCAGAGCCTGGTCTTCTTCCTATGGTACTTTGTCGTGCATATCAGTGCTAGCACTCATGTGCAGTGGCTACATTCCTGCTAAGTCTTTCTGCAGTGTCACAGGAGGAATATGCGGCTTCTCATAGTCCTATTACACGACTCCATTCAAACTAAGTGAGGTGTTGCTAACGACGTCTTTGTCGCGCTCAAGGTATTCTTATCTAACATCCTCTAACCATGTCCAATCTCAAAGGTAGCTAACGATAACGACCGTTAAAACGGTTATTGAAAGCAAACGCGATTTGCATCCCCTTAGTGGCGTTTCTAGAACCACTCTCATATGACTGGCGCGAAATCTGGATACACATGATCTTTCAGATGTAGATATGTGGCTACCAACTTTAGTTTATGTCGCACAGCTCCTTCCTGGTGTTGTGACTTTCCTTCGGTCAGTGAATATTCTTGGTTAACCGTCAGACGTTCATTCATGCTCTATCCCCTTAAAATATTAGCCGTATATTCCGTGACCAGAAACAAAATCATTCAATGAGGAGACACAGGCCTTCGTATAAGTGTCCAGATATCATGTTGGACAGTGGGTCTGAAAACTTTCTTCAATATGGGACATTCTATTTCCTCGATGGTATTGGCACAATTAATGATGATGTCTCAATTACATATGGTGATTCCAGGAGAACTACTGCCTTAAATTGAAGGCGTTGTGGTTCGAAATGATTATGTAGGAATACAGGGAGTAGCTTACAATTGGTTCACCTCTTCCTTTAGTAACAGACAGCAAAAGGCCATTATTCACCATGTTGATAATGGTTATGGTGTGGGGTCTGAGTGGGGTATAGTCTACTGGGGGGCGCCCCAGGGATCAGTGTTAGGGCCACTCCTGACCCTTATTTACATAAATGATATGCCCTCTAGAATTAGGGGTAACTCTAAAATATTTATGATTGCTGACGACACTAGCTTGGTAGCAAACGATGGTGTGAGCAACATTGACTCGGTTTCAAATAGTGCAGTGCATGACCTATGATCATGACTTGTACAAAATAAACTAATTCTAAATCACAGTAAGACTCAGTTTTTATAGTTTCTAACACAAAATTCAACAAAACCTTACGTTTTAATTTCACAGAATTGGCATATGATTAGCGAAACTGAACAGTTCAAATTTCTGGGTGTTCAGGTAGATAGGAAACTGCTATGGAAAGCCCCTGTCCAGGATGTCGTTCAAAGACTTAATGCCGCCATTTATACTATTCGAACGGTATCTGCTTATTTCCATTCCCTTATGTCATATGGTATTATATTTTGGGTAACTCTTCCCACTCTAAAAGGATATTTTGGGCTCAGAAACGGGCGGTTCGGGGAATAAGTAGTGTAACCTCTTCTAGACCCCTGTTCCCGAGTCTGGGTATTTTGACATTGGCCTCTCAGTATATATGTTCCTTACTGTCATTTCTTGTTAACAATGTTAGCTTATTCCCAATGATAAGCAGCTTTCACTCAGTTAATACTCGGCAGAAATCAAACCTGCATTTGGATCGGACGTCCGTAGCTTTTGTGCAGAAATGTGTGAGGTATACTGCTGCATCCTTTTTCAATAAGCTACCACTCGAATTCAAGAATCTTAGCAGTAATCCATGCGCTATCAAATCGACACTTAAGTGTTTCCTCATGGGTCACTCCTTCTATTCTGTTGAGGATTCCTTGAAAAATTAAGGTAATCCTTGTTGTATTGTTGATTGTATTTACGTAAATTTGTGGATTTATTTTCTTCATGTTCCAAATATTTTTGTTTTTATCTGTTATTACTTTTATGATGTAATTTCAAGTACTGACACGTTACATTTCCTGGATATTTGCTCCTCAATTTAGTCCTACCTAACCTGAGGTGTAAATAAATAAATAAATAAATTTGTGCAATTATTCTGCTTTTTTGACATTAAGGGCATTGTCCTTTACTAGCCCATAAAATTCAATATATTTTTTCCTTTTCATTGATAGTTAACAGTCCACTCGTACAACCGCCTATATTTATGTTTGTGCCGGTGTTATTTAACACCCAGAGCACTGCAGGAGTAAGAGCTCGCTTCTGTCGTCCCACTTCAAATCTGCAGCCAGCATTTGGGACGTTATCTGTACTTGGGGCGTTAGATCTTCAGTATAGCGTGCCAAAAATCGAGCTTCAAAATTTCAACAATGTAATGTCATTAGCGTAATGGCAGAAATCTATTATTGGTGCCGGCCGGAGTGGCCGAGCGGTTCTAGGTGCTACAGCCTGGAACCGTGCGACCGCTACGTTCGCAGGTTCGAATCCTGCCTCGGGCACGGATGTGTGCGATGTCCTTAGGTTAGTTAGGTTTAAGCAGTTCTACGTTCTAGGGGACTGATGACCTCAGATGTTAAGTCCCATAGCGCTCAGAGCCATTTGACCCATTTTGTATTATTGGTCTCCAGTTCCCAAGTTCATTTCCACTATCATGTTTTTTATAGTTATGAGGAATGTGAATACACTATCTGACCAAAGTATTCCCGATATGAAACTTTCTGGCAGACTAAAACTGTGTGCCGGACCGAGACTCGAGCTCGGGACCTTTCGCGAAAGGCAAAGGTCCAAAATTCGAGTCTCAGTCCGGCACACTGTTTTAATCTGCCAGAAAGTTTCATATCAGCACACACTCCGCTGCAGAGTGAAAATCTCATTCTGTATTCCAGACATCATTGCGTAATGCGTAACTGACCACTACATGGCACGCCAGTGTAATAGGTGGCGGGTGTAACGTTCTCTAGGCCGATGTACTACTTTGTAACATCCCCTTTGCAGAATGTCAAACCCTAAGTTAAACGGACCGATGACCACGCAGTTTGGTCCATTTAAAAATAAAACCAACCAACCTAACTTATAACGTACTGGACCCTTTGGACTTTCTGGTACGGAAAGCGGTAGATTTACAGGGGTGAGTGGCAGGTCCTCTTTGTGACTCACCTGCGTGGTGGCTACGTAGCCAACCTCCGCACTTTCTCGGCCTGTAATCTTACCTGCCCTTACCTGCAGTTCAGTCCCTGAGGATTGTGGACTTAGTAAATACGTAAAACTGAGATGTTGAACTCTGCTGCTACGCATCTCTGATAAAAGCAATTATATTGGCCTCAAAATCCTCTGATGCAATTTATTACAAGCAAGTTGCAAAACTGTAGTTTGCACGCCAGAATCCAGCCAGATGGCTGTCAGACCGATATGCCCCTCTAAGTGTGTTTAAGACCATAGTCGGATACCGACTGAATTTTGTTGTCGTCTCAATCGGGCAAATCTCAATTGTGATCGTATTAAAAAAATCACTCAGGTGCTACACTGGTCTTATAGTGCATAAGGCCAGAATCTCCTATTACTGGATGCCACGGAACTCAGTCTTCACTTACACTTGATACGCCACGTGAAAATAAGCATTATCATAAGCAATTACTCATAATGATCATTATCAGAAAACGAAAACAGACTTTGCAATTGCAGGAGAGAGCACAGCAGCTGACTTACCGTGTTCAATGACTTTCTTGTTGTTGCATGCACTAAATCTTTGTTCAAATGCTCAAATGTGTGTGAAATCTTATGGGACTTTACTGCTAAGGTCATCAGTCCGTAAGCTTACACACTACTTAACCTAAATTATCCTAAAGAGAAACACACACACCCATGCCCGAGGGAGGACTCGAACCTCCGCCGGGACCAGCTGCACAGTCCATGACTGCAGCGCCTCAGACCGCTCGGCTAATCCCGCGCTCAGTTAACTATTGGCATCTTACCTCAGTAACTGTCAGACATTAAGATAAACGTCCCTTGACAATCAACATAACTTCACGACCTACGTGAACGTTACTTTTCAAGCTCTTACGCAGATTAAGCCACAAAGCAAAGCCTAGTTGCTAATCTTGCGGCTGCGGCGCAACTGCTGTCCATCCGTACTGCTCCCCATTGTTACGGCTAGTCCTCAACAGTGGTGAGCTGTGCGCTCCTTCTCCCCCACCAAACCTCTTGTGGCGTCAGCCATCATCTCGGCCCTTAAAACAGACACTACTCTATACTTTCCCTGTTGATTTCTGGGAAAATAAGCTTCTGATTTTCACTCTTCTGCAGATTTTCCTCTGGCCCTCTGCTCTAATATAAAGTTTTTCCCAACGAACTACTTTTTTACCCTTCAGCAGCCTCTGGTCTTCCCCATCCCCAAGGGATGCTGCATCGTATTTTAAGCTACCCTGGCTTTTCTGTGTCCCTCCGGCTTCACATCCTTGCAAGTCACCGTGCTGGCCTACCGCTCCCGACTCGGCTCTTATCGTAACTCTTCGGCATGCTACCTGCGCTCTCAGCGTCCGTCCGTCTGCCATTCCGCTGCATTCTAATTGGCGCTAGCTTAGTTAAAAAGGCTTAAAACTATTGGTTACCTGAAGCATGATCTTTCGTGTACAGGACATTGCCACGTTGCTGTGCCAGTAGAGACGTTAACAGAAGAACTCATCGTGTGGGGCGGCGAAGAAGTTGTCGAATGAGTTGTTTGAATGTTCATTTCACGTAACAGACTATTGCCGATGCAACATATGTGGGACGGCGAAGAAGTCGTTGTTTAATGTTGCATGAAAGTTGAACATTGCCACCTTAAATCACGCGAGCCTGGCAACTAATTTGGTGGCCAGTCAGAAAGCGAAGGGAAACTTACTGACCTTAGTTCCGTCTGCACGGCCACATTCCTGTACAGCCCAGCTAAACGAAAAATATCCATAGTTCTTCACGGGATTAGGGCTGCTTCAATAAAATTTAACGTTCCAAACAAGATTTTATTATCTTAAAGGCTCACACAAATTACTCGAAACTTCTGAAAATGCTAAAGACATTAAATATTGTTAATTCAGCCAATCGTTTAATAGTTCAGAGGCGACTTCTACAGCAAGTTCCTCCCGAATAGTTCATTACTCTAACTAACGGTGCTCTATTAATAGTTCGCAATAATGTTAAAAAAAAAGATTAATGCTCGCCTTAAAAGTGGAGTTAGTCACCACTTGCCACGCGGAATTATACTTCACACGGACGGCACAATAACAGTTTGTTACCGAAGTCTAAACGATCCAGGACGGTGTACAGTCCTCGCGATTTTCAATGTCCGTTTACATTGCTAAGTACGCGCATGTCACAGCCCGCTATGACGTCACCCGAGGCGAGGCGCGATCGGACGTTAAGCTCGCGTGGACTAGGCGTTGGTCTAATGCGGAGTGAGCTTACTACTGCCTCTGCCGCTCTTTTTATATAGCTCCGGCGCGTACCGCCAAGAGAGCATCTGTTCTTTCCGTTCATATGCAGATGCCTGCGGCCTCCAAATGACCGCTATCTCAGGCACATAATCTTAAATATCACATTTAATAATAGCTTTACAAACTTCTCAATTTTTGTATACATACATCTGAGCAGTACAGAAGCACGTAGAAAATCTCAGCCCGCTAAAATTAAAACTTTACTCTCTAGAATTTTTACAATGGAACTAACGGTAGATTGTTACCTCTGAACCATAGCTTTATCAAGACTTGTATCAGCTGTTAATTATGCTACAAGACTAAAACTTGGTGTAGCTTTGTTAATTGTCCTATCTGATCATTGGTCTTAAAGAATTTGTTTTATCATTAAAATTTAAAGTACTTAATCTATAATGCTTATGTACATTTTACTCACAAAAGTAGTTTTTACTAAATTACTAAAAAACTAAAAGAGGTAACTGATTGTGGTATTTCCATTATTATTATTAGGGTGAACTGAAGCATCCTACCAATTTTCAATATTGTAGCTCTATTATTTCGCGCCTCTGATTTTTCCGAAAAACGCGGATTCTGGAGTCAATTTTAGTTTTATGGTTTTGGAAACCAGCACCACTCATTAATGACTTCTTACTGCACCTTCTCACCAAATTTTGGCTTCCTAGCGTCATTATTTAGCGCCTCCTATTTTTCTTTCAAAACGTGAATTTTACGTAAACTACTAATTTTATAACATTAAGATTTGTTACCTGAAACATTATTACATAGAACTATACTTTAACAAAGTTTTACACACAAATCTTAATTTTTACTTTTATGTTAAATGTGGTGCAATACTATATGCAGGCGCGTTACGATGACGTGACGCTACTAGCAGTGAACTAGGGTAAGTCCCGTGTACTCGCTCGCCTCTGTATCTTATACATGATACAGCGCTTGCTTTGCTTCATCACCCCCTTTTTAATTTTCGTGAAAATCTATTTTTGAACAAAATTAAATTTCTAAAAGAACAAACAAGCGATGGATTACTTTAGTATACCTCTTTCAACTTAAGTTGCTTCTTCTTAGGAAATTCCTTATTACTACATACACAAAATAACCATACTCATATACACATAGAAAACCTAGTACAGAAGACATTCACAAATTATTTACATACATTTACATGGAAATATAAATTTTTCAATGGTTACAAAATAGCTATTTTTTTTTCTTTAAAATCAGTCTCTTCCTGAAAAGAAAATACACACGACTTTTATCACTGCAACGCACTCACATTTTTCTTTTACTATAATACTAGGCACTGTGGTGGGTGTCCTATTGTAACACTCATTTAATTTCACTGATTGACAAAATTGTGGGAGGAAATTGTATTCACTGTGGTTTGCGTCTCTACTTCCAATCTCCCTACCGCTTGTTGTCAGTCATTCATGCAGCCTGCATGTCCCTGAGAAACAGACAATACAGTCTAAGTTTCTGTTTTCAACTTATATCTAAGGTAGGACAAAGTACATTTTATAATTTATATTCTGGCACTATTTTACTAATTGTGAAGTTGTCAGAAAGACATTTAGCACTAAGTCGTATCTGATACAATAGCTCCTACTTTCTTCTTTCATAAATAATCTTTTAGGTTCCTAAATAGTGAAAATTCTTTTAGCAAATTAATATATTAAGATCTTGCTTCAACTTAGAAAATTGAGTAACCTTTTAGTTTTAATGTACTCTGGCTTAATTATCGTATGGATTAGTTCATCAAAGAAGTCATTTGCTGACCAGCACTTTGCTTTATTGTATGAATTACTAAAGAAATTAGTTATTTTCAGTATACCGATTCCAAATTTCTGCATTTTCCAATATTTGTGTGTTTCTGTTGTCTGTTTAACTATTTATTTGCCTCAAGCAAGATTTAGCGTTTTTCACCATTTCACGAGACGTGAGGGAATTATTCTTTAATCCTACATCATTTACTTCAATTTACTTACTTCACTTCTTCACCTTATTCATTTTCTCCCTTTTCTTCCAGATTCAAAATACTTCATTTCTCCACTTCTTTCTCCCTTTTCCTTTAGTCAGCCTATTGACGTCCTGTTTCTATATATTTGGTGCGATCCTCACACCACTTCCACACATCTCCATTTATTTAATTCTAAAACGCCATTGCTTGCCTCTATGAGCATTACCTTCTTACGCTGTTTTCCTTCAGACAACCTTATTTCTAGCAACATACTACCTTCTGCATAATCTCATGGATTATTCATATTCATACCGTACTTCGTATACTGCAAAGTGTCTCTCTTAGTTGTAGTTTCTAACCCTTTACAATTACATGAAATATTTTAATTTATTTATTTTAGCCATGTTTGCCTCTTATTGGTACTCAGACTTTTGTTTTGCCATTCACTAGGTAGATCCTTACTAAGAATACTTAAAACCTAATAGCATATATACAACATGAAGACATATGTGATTCTTACCTGTTATGATAGACCAGAAGAAGGGAATGAAACTTGAAAAGGAAATAAAGTTTCACCCAGCTGGGACTGCACGGTACGCCAAACCGTGTATCCGCCAAAGAGTGGCAGACTCCCTACAGTAATTAATTACTGTTAATTTTAAATTCCTTTAGATCCACAATATTTCTTAGACCTAGTTCTCTCTTACTCTTTGGATATTCCAAACGATAGGCATTTGCATGAGGTTTACTTACTATTCTAAATGGTCCATGATATACATGCATAAACGTTTTAGTTTCTGCAGAAATTTTCTTTGATTTTTCTTTTGTTTTGACCAGCACTAGCTCACCAATTTTACTTTAAATGCGAACATTTTTAGGTTAGGCTTTACCGTGACTGTTATTGACATTAAATGAAACAATAAGTTTACTGTTACCAGTCACTGTTTATTTGTTTCCACGACGCGTTTCAAAGGTTTAAACCTCCATCATCAGGTGGATATACATCAGTTAATACGGCATTTGTGTGTTTGTGTTGTGTTACGATTTCTTTGGAGGAAGTTGTGACACTGTCTAGTGGAGAAAACAAAACAGTATTTCAGAACTTGGCCTGTTTTGACAAAAATTGAACTTGTATCTAGCAGTAAACATAAATTAAGCAAGATAAAGTACCTCCAGTGGTCACAGGATCCTTTCACAGTCGTAACACATCACATGAACACTATCATATTGTATAAACAAATATGGCGTCATAATCTATTAGGTGCATGGATCGTACAGCAAAAGAGAAAACGTTCTCACAAAGTCCAGAGAATATACGTCCTAACGACATTATTACAGAAAACTTTTTTGAATGATTTGGAGGTGTTGAATACATTTGTTGGAGTAAATACTTCAGGCAGTAAGTAAATACGATTTTGACAGCTTAAAATAGCATAAAGTTCATACTCATTTATACAATAAGGTGAGGTGTTAGAAACTTTAAGTACGATAATCATATTGGCTACAGTGATAAAATAAAATAAAATAATACACAATTGACCATTCTTATAGGGGTTCATAGGTAGATATGAAAGGCTGGAGGCAGAGGGGAAGGAATATAAAGAGAACATGAGAGGGAGGGAGAGGGTGGAGAGAGAGATTGTATGACAGCAAACTTTACAAGGCAAAGGATCTTAAGATTATATCTGTTGCATGTATTAACTGTCTAAAGGTTGTGGTAATACATTGGTAAATGCTTAAAAAAAGCACATGGATGTGCATTTGTATCAGCAGTTGTATACATAGTTTCAAGCTGACAAGGGGTACAAACTGTTGGTGTGATTGTATATCTGTAAATGAAGTCAATCTCCTGTACACTCAGGGCTGTTATGGTAACATAAATAAATATTAGTGGTAATTCTTAGGGTCTGTGTGTGTGTGTGTGTGTGTTTAGCAATTTTTAATGATGTAGGCAGTTGTTGAAAATGGAGATGATACTACTGTAAATATTGTCATTTTTGTCATTTAAGATGCATTCAGGTTGTTTAGTTTGATGTTTGTATATTTGGAGTGTTTCAAGGATGTCTAGTTTTCTGCCTTTTGGTTGGATGTGTAGGATGCTGATACTTGTGTTGTTAACATGGTGTTTTGTTTCATGCAGGTGGGTGGCAATAGCTGATGTGTGGTATTTTTTGTTTTTTAGTGCTGCCATGTGTTCTTTGAACCTAATCTCAAATGATCTCCCTGTCTGGCCTATGTAGAAGCAGTCACAGTCTAAACATTTAATTTTGTATACGCCTGTGTGATGCAGAGGGTTTTGTGTGCTGATGTTGTGGGCTAATTTCTGTCCGATCCTGTTGTCTGTTGTGAAGGATATGCTTATGCCTTTCCGTTTGAAGACATTGGCTATCTGATAGGAAATCTTACCTAGAAAGGGGATTGTGTGGAAGATGATATTTTCTTTTTGTTTTTTGTGTTGTGATTTCTTTGCCATTATTGAGTGTTTTAGGGTGTCTACTATGGAGCTGTTATAACCATTTGCAATAGCTGTTTGTTTTATTATTTGAATTTCTTGATCACTTTTGTCTCCAGAGAGTGGTAGTTGGATAGCTCTATTGATCATGTACCGGAATGCTGCCATTTTGTGGGCTGTGGGGTGACAGGAGGAGTTGTGGATTGTAGTATGTGTTGTGGTAGGCTTCCGGTAAATTTCAAACTCATGTCTGTTATTCCTTATTTTAACTGTAAGGTCTAAGAAATTTATACTGTCATCTGTTTGGTGTTCAACTGTGAATTTTATGTTTTCATGGGAGCTGTTGAATAACTGGTTCAACTCACTGATGTCATCTTTAGTGCCTTTGATTAAAATGATGGTGTCATCCACATATCTGTAGTAGTAGATGATATTTTTGAGGAGGTGGTGATCAGAATTCAGGATTTTGTCTTCTAAGTTACTTATAAATATTTCAGCTAGCAACCCAGAAAGATTCGAGCCCATTGCCAGGCCATCTGTTTGTATGTAGATTTTATGGTTGAATTTAAAGTAGTTGTGTGAAAGTGTGAATTCGAGCAGGTCCATTAGCTCAGTAATGTGAGTTGAAGGGATTTTTTTATGTTTTTGTAGGTTGGCATTGATTATCTGTAGTGTGGGATCTATTGGCACAGAGGAATAAAGGTTTTGTATGTCAAATGAGGCAAGTGTGGCTCCGTCAGGTACTTCTATGTCTTTGACATGTTGTGTGAATTCTGTTGTGTTTTTAAGTGTTCTCTCATTATTGAATGTGTATGCTTCTTTGAGAATTTTGAAGAGCATTTTGTTGAGTTTGAATGTTGGGCTGTTCCTGCAGTTCACTATAGGTCTTATGGGGGTACCATTTTTGTGTATCTTGGGTTGTGACCGAAGGCAAGGTGCTTGTGGGCTCATTGTTACAATATTTCTTGCTTCTTGGATGGTGAGTAGAAAGTTGATGTTGTTTGAGATGTGTTTAATCTCTTTTTGAATTCTGGCTGTTGGATCTTTATGTATCTCTGTTATGTGGTTGGTTTGGAAGAAGTCTAAAGTTTTTTCTACATATGTTGCTCTGTTCATTACAACAGTTGTGTTACCCTTGTCAGCTTTTACAATTATTGCATTATTCATGTTTAATTTCATCTTAATGGTACGTGTAAGGATTTCTTCTCTTTTCTTGTATGCTGGGAATGGTTTTGCAATTTCCTTCTCAATAATTTCATTAATTTTGTGGCAGGCTGCTATTCTGTAATTTTGCTTCTTAAGGGCGATGGTTGAGATCTGTGTGGCACTAGTGATGAGCTTTTCTTGGTTCCTTGGGTCCAGTGGAGCTTGAACATTGTGTTTTAAACCTTTGCAGAGTAGTGTTTCTTCTTCTGCAGTGAATATTATGTCTGTGTTGTTGAGGAAAGGTGTGTAGAATGTGTGTTTCCTTTGGCTGTTTTGGTTCAGTTTGGGAGGTAACTGTTGATTTATAAGACTGGCTAGTTTTTTCTTCTGTGTGGTTTTTGTTTTCTGTACAATGAACTCGATGTACTTTCTGACTTTTTCGGTTATGGAATCGTAGTCTAGTCTATGAAGCAACTTTCCCAACTGTAATTCTGCATTATAAAGCTGCGTGTTGAACATTTGTTTTTTAATATAAAGTTCTTTCAGTTCGTTTTTCACCCAGAATTTCCGTGCGTTTATCAGTGTTTTCTTTGCAGTTGTCGTGTTTATTTTGACGTCAATCTTTACATAATTTGGAATGACGTTATTTCTGAGACAATTTCTATTGAAGTGAATATGCTGTGTTGTCATTGCGAGCTTTTCTGCGCTGTTTTTGTACTCGAAAATAGCCTTGATTGCCTGACTGGGCAGATTAACTTTAAATGCGAACATTTTTAGGTTAGGCTTTACCGTGACTGTTATTGACATTAAATGAAACAATAAGTTTACTGTTACCAGTCACTGTTTATTTGTTTCCACGACGCGTTTCAAAGGTTTAAACCTCCATCATCAGGTGGATATACATCAGTTAATACGGCATTTGTGTGTTTGTGTTGTGTTACGATTTCTTTGGAGGAAGTTGTGACACTGTCTAATGGAGAAAACAAAACAGTATTTCAGAACTTGGCCTGTTTTGACAAAAATTGAACTTGTATCTAGCAGTAAACATAAATTAAGCAAGATAAAGTACCTCCAGTGGTCACAGGATCCTTTCACAGTCGTAACACATCACATGAACACTATCATATTGTATAAACAAATATGGCGTCATAATCTATTAGGTGCATGGATCGTACAGCAAAAGAGAAAACGTTCTCACAAAGTCCAGAGAATATACGTCCTAACGACATTATTACAGAAAACTTTTTTGAATGATTTGGAGGTGTTGAATACATTTGTTGGAGTAAATACTTCAGGCAGTAAGTAAATACGATTTTGACAGCTTAAAATAGCATAAAGTTCATACTCATTTATACAATAAGGTGAGGTGTTAGAAACTTTAAGTACGATAATCATATTGGCTACAGTGATAAAATAAAATAAAATAATACACAATTGACCATTCTTATAGGGGTTCATAGGTAGATATGAAAGGCTGGAGGCAGAGGGGAAGGAATATAAAGAGAACATGAGAGGGAGGGAGAGGGTGGAGAGAGAGATTGTATGACAGCAAACTTTACAAGGCAAAGGATCTTAAGATTATATCTGTTGCATGTATTAACTGTCTAAAGGTTGTGGTAATACATTGGTAAATGCTTAAAAAGTGCACATGGATGTGCATTTGTATCAGCAGTTGTATGCATAGTTTCAAGCTGACAAGGGGTACAAACTGTTGGTGTGATTGTATATCTGTAAATGAAGTCAATCTCCTGTACACTCAGGGCTGTTATGGTAACATAAATAAATATTAGTGGTAATTCTTAGGGTCTGTGTGTGTGTGTGTGTGTGTTTAGCAATTTTTTATGATGTAGGCAGTTGTTGAAAATGGAGATGATACTACTGTAAATATTGTCATTTTTGTCATTTAAGATGCATTCAGGTTGTTTAGTTTGATGTTTGTATATTTGGAGTGTTTCAAGGATGTCTAGTTTTCTGCCTTTTGGTTGGATGTGTAGGATGCTGATACTTGTGTTGTTAACATGGTGTTTTGTTTCATGCAGGTGGGTGGCAATAGCTGATGTGTGGTATTTTTTGTTTTTTAGTGCTGCCATGTGTTCTTTGAACCTAATCTCAAATGATCTCCCTGTCTGGCCTATGTAGAAGCAGTCACAGTCTAAACATTTAATTTTGTATACGCCTGTGTGATGCAGAGGGTTTTGTGTGCTGATGTTGTGGGGTAATTTCTGTCCGATCCTGTTGTCTGTTGTGAAGGATATGCTTATGCCTTTCCGTTTGAAGACATTGGCTATCTGATAGGAAATCTTACCTAGAAAGGGGATTGTGTGGAAGATGATATTTTCTTTTTGTTTTTTGTGTTGTGATTTCTTTGCCATTATTGAGTGTTTTAGGGTGTCTACTATGGAGCTGTTATAACCATTTGCAATAGCTGTTTGTTTTATTATTTGAATTTCTTGATCACTTTTGTCTCCAGAGAGTGGTAGTTGGATAGCTCTATTGATCATGTACCGGAATGCTGCCATTTTGTGGGCTGTGGGGTGACAGGAGGAGTTGTGGATTGTAGTATGTGTTGTGGTAGGCTTCCGGTAAATTTCAAACTCATGTCTGTTATTCCTTATTTTAACTGTAAGGTCTAAGAAATTTATACTGTCATCTGTTTGGTGTTCAACTGTGAATTTTATGTTTTCATGGGAGCTGTTGAATAACTGGTTCAACTCACTGATGTCATCTTTAGTGCCTTTGATTAAAATGATGGTGTCATCCACATATCTGTAGTAGTAGATGATATTTTTGAGGAGGTGGTGATCAGAATTCAGGATTTTGTCTTCTAAGTTACTTATAAATATTTCAGCTAGCAACCCAGAAAGATTCGAGCCCATTACCAGGGCATCTGTTTGTATGTAGATTTTATGGTTGAATTTAAAGTAGTTGTGTGAAAGTGTGAATTCGAGCAGGTCCATTAGCTCAGTAATGTGAGTTGAAGGGATTTTTTTATGTTTTTGTAGGTTGGCATTGATTATCTGTAGTGTGGGATCTATTGGCACAGAGGAATAAAGGTTTTGTATGTCAAATGAGGCAAGTGTGGCTCCGTCAGGTACTTCTATGTCTTTGACATGTTGTGTGAATTCTGTTGTGTTTTTAAGTGTTCTCTCATTATTGAATGTGTATGCTTCTTTGAGAATTTTGAAGAGCATTTTGTTGAGTTTGAATGTTGGGCTGTTCCTGCAGTTCACTATAGGTCTTATGGGGGTACCATTTTTGTGTATCTGACAAGGGTAACACAACTGTTGTAATGAACAGAGCAACATATGTAGAAAAAACTTTAGACTTCTTCCAAACCAACCACATAACAGAGATACATAAAGATCCAACAGCCAGAATTCAAAAAGAGATTAATCACATCTCAAACAACATCAACTTTCTACTCACCATCCAAGAAGCAAGAAATATTGTAACAATGAGCCCACAAGCACCTTGCCTTCGGTCACAACCCAAGATACACAAAAATGGTACCCCCATAAGACCTATAGTGAACTGCAGGAACAGCCCAACATTCAAACTCAACAAAATGCTCTTCAAAATTCTCAAAGAAGCATACACATTCAATAATGAGAGAACACTTAAAAACACAACAGAATTCACACAACATGTCAAAGACATAGAAGTACCTGACGGAGCCACACTTGCCTCATTTGACATACAAAACCTTTATTCCTCTGTGCCAATAGATCCCACACTACAGATAATCAATGCCAACCTACAAAAACATAAAAAAATCCCTTCAACTCACATTACTGAGCTAATGGACCTGCTCGAATTCACACTTTTACACAACTACTTTAAATTCAACCATAAAATCTACATACAAACAGATGGCCTGGCAATGGGCTCGAATCTTTCTGGGTTGCTAGCTGAAATATTTATAAGTAACTTAGAAGACAAAATCCTGAATTCTGATCACCACCTCCTCAAAAATATCATCTACTACTACAGATATGTGGATGACACCATCATTTTAATCAAAGGCACTAAAGATGACATCAGTGAGTTGAACCAGTTATTCAACAGCTCCCATGAAAACATAAAATTCACAGTTGAACACCAAACAGATGACAGTATAAATTTCTTAGACCTTACAGTTAAAATAAGGAATAACAGACATGAGTTTGAAATTTACCGGAAGCCTACCACAACACATACTACAATCCACAACTCCTCCTGTCACCCCACAGCCCACAAAATGGCAGCATTCCGGTACATGATCAATAGAGCTATCCAACTACCACTCTCTGGAGACAAAAGTGATCAAGAAATTCAAATAATAAAACAAACAGCTATTGCAAATGGTTATAACAGCTCCATAGTAGACACCCTAAAACACTCAATAATGGCAAAGAAATCACAACACAAAAAACAAAAAGAAAATATCATCTTCCACACAATCCCCTTTCTAGGTAAGATTTCCTATCAGATAGCCAATGTCTTCAAACGGAAAGGCATAAGCATATCCTTCACAACAGACAACAGGATCGGACAGAAATTACCCCACAACATCAGCACACAAAACCCTCTGCATCACACAGGCGTATACAAAATTAAATGTTTAGACTGTGACTGCTTCTACATAGGCCAGACAGGGAGATCATTTGAGATTAGGTTCAAAGAACACATGGCAGCACTAAAAAACAAAAAATACCACACATCAGCTATTGCCACCCACCTGCATGAAACAAAACACCATGTTAACAACACAAGTATCAGCATCCTACACATCCAACCAAAAGGCAGAAAACTAGACATCCTTGAAACACTCCAAATATACAAACATCAAACTAAACAACCTGAATGCATCTTAAATGACAAAAATGACAATATTTACAGTAGTATCATCTCCATTTTCAACAACTGCCTACATCATTAAAAATTGCTAAACACACACACACACACACACAGACCCTAAGAATTACCACTAATATTTATTTATGTTACCATAACAGCCCTGAGTGTACAGGAGATTGACTTCATTTACAGATATACAATCACACCAACAGTTTGTACCCCTTGTCAGCTTGAAACTATGTATACAACTGCTGATACAAATGCACATCCATGTGCACTTTTTAAGCATTTACCAATGTATTACCACAACCTTTAGACAGTTAATACATGCAACAGATATAATCTTAAGATCCTTTGCCTTGTAAAGTTTGCTGTCATACAATCTCTCTCTCCACCCTCTCCCTCCCTCTCATGTTCTCTTTATATTCCTTCCCCTCTGCCTCCAGCCTTTCATATCTACCTATGAACCCCTATAAGAATGGTCAATTGTGTATTATTTTATTTTATTTTATCACTGTAGCCAATATGATTATCGTACTTAAAGTTTCTAACACCTCACCTTATTGTATAAATGAGTATGAACTTTATGCTATTTTAAGCTGTCAAAATCGTATTTACTTACTGCCTGAAGTATTTACTCCAACAAATGTATTCAACACCTCCAAATCATTCAAAAAAGTTTTCTGTAATAATGTCGTTAGGACGTATATTCTCTGGACTTTGTGAGAACGTTTTCTCTTTTGCTGTACGATCCATGCACCTAATAGATTATGACGCCATATTTGTTTATACAATATGATAGTGTTCATGTGATGTGTTACGACTGTGAAAGGATCCTGTGACCACTGGAGGTACTTTATCTTGCTTAATTTATGTTTACTGCTAGATACAAGTTCAATTTTTGTCAAAACAGGCCAAGTTCTGAAATACTGTTTTGTTTTCTCCACTAGACAGTGTCACAACTTCCTCCAAAGAAATCGTAACACAACACAAACACACAAATGCCGTATTAACTGATGTATATCCACCTGATGATGGAGGTTTAAACCTTTGAAACGCGTCGTGGAAACAAATAAACAGTGACTGGTAACAGTAAACTTATTGTTTCATTTAATGTCAATAACAGTCACGGTAAAGCCTAACCTAAAAATGTTTGCATTTAAAGTTAATCTGCCCAGTCAGGCAATCAAGGCTATTTTCGAGTACAAAAACAGCGCAGAAAAGCTCGCAATGACAACACAGCATATTCACTTCAATAGAAATTGTCTCAGAAATAACGTCATTCCAAATTATGTAAAGATTGACGTCAAAATAAACACGACAACTGCAAAGAAAACACTGATAAACGCACGGAAATTCTGGGTGAAAAACGAACTGAAAGAACTTTATATTAAAAAACAAATGTTCAACACGCAGCTTTATAATGCAGAATTACAGTTGGGAAAGTTGCTTCATAGACTAGACTACGATTCCATAACCGAAAAAGTCAGAAAGTACATCGAGTTCATTGTACAGAAAACAAAAACCACACAGAAGAAAAAACTAGCCAGTCTTATAAATCAACAGTTACCTCCCAAACTGAACCAAAACAGCCAAAGGAAACACACATTCTACACACCTTTCCTCAACAACACAGACATAATATTCACTGCAGAAGAAGAAACACTACTCTGCAAAGGTTTAAAACACAATGTTCAAGCTCCACTGGACCCAAGGAACCAAGAAAAGCTCATCACTAGTGCCACACAGATCTCAACCATCGCCCTTAAGAAGCAAAATGACAGAATAGCAGCCTGCCACAAAATTAATGAAATTATTGAGAAGGAAATTGCAAAACCATTCCCAGCATACAAGAAAAGAGAAGAAATCCTTACACGTACCATTAAGATGAAATTAAACATGAATAATGCAATAATTGTAAAAGCTGACAAGGGTAACACAACTGTTGTAATGAACAGAGCAACATATGTAGAAAAAACTTTAGACTTCTTCCAAACCAACCACATAACAGAGATACATAAAGATCCAACAGCCAGAATTCAAAAAGAGATTAAACACATCTCAAACAACATCAACTTTCTACTCACCATCCAAGAAGCAAGAAATATTGTAACAATGAGCCCACAAGCACCTTGCCTTCGGTCACAACCCAAGATACACAAAAATGGTACCCCCATAAGACCTATAGTGAACTGCAGGAACAGCCCAACATTCAAACTCAACAAAATGCTCTTCAAAATTCTCAAAGAAGCATACACATTCAATAATGAGAGAACACTTAAAAACACAACAGAATTCACACAACATGTCAAAGACATAGAAGTACCTGACGGAGCCACACTTGCCTCATTTGACATACAAAACCTTTATTCCTCTGTGCCAATAGATCCCACACTACAGATAATCAATGCCAACCTACAAAAACATAAAAAAATCCCTTCAACTCACATTACTGAGCTAATGGACCTGCTCGAATTCACACTTTCACACAACTACTTTAAATTCAACCATAAAATCTACATACAAACAGATGGCCTGGCAATGGGCTCGAATCTTTCTGGGTTGCTAGCTGAAATATTTATAAGTAACTTAGAAGACAAAATCCTGAATTCTGATCACCACCTCCTCAAAAATATCATCTACTACTACAGATATGTGGATGACACCATCATTTTAATCAAAGGCACTAAAGATGACATCAGTGAGTTGAACCAGTTATTCAACAGCTCCCATGAAAACATAAAATTCACAGTTGAACACCAAACAGATGACAGTATAAATTTCTTAGACCTTACAGTTAAAATAAGGAATAACAGACATGAGTTTGAAATTTACCGGAAGCCTACCACAACACATACTACAATCCACAACTCCTCCTGTCACCCCACAGCCCACAAAATGGCAGCATTCCGGTACATGATCAATAGAGCTATCCAACTACCACTCTCTGGAGACAAAAGTGATCAAGAAATTCAAATAATAAAACAAACAGCTATTGCAAATGGTTATAACAGCTCCATAGTAGACACCCTAAAACACTCAATAATGGCAAAGAAATCACAACACAAAAAACAAAAAGAAAATATCATCTTCCACACAATCCCCTTTCTAGGTAAGATTTCCTATCAGATAGCCAATGTCTTCAAACGGAAAGGCATAAGCATATCCTTCACAACAGACAACAGGATCGGACAGAAATTACCCCACAACATCAGCACACAAAACCCTCTGCATCACACAGGCGTATACAAAATTAAATGTTTAGACTGTGACTGCTTCTACATAGGCCAGACAGGGAGATCATTTGAGATTAGGTTCAAAGAACACATGGCAGCACTAAAAAACAAAAAATACCACACATCAGCTATTGCCACCCACCTGCATGAAACAAAACACCATGTTAACAACACAAGTATCAGCATCCTACACATCCAACCAAAAGGCAGAAAACTAGACATCCTTGAAACACTCCAAATATACAAACATCAAACTAAACAACCTGAATGCATCTTAAATGACAAAAATGACAATATTTACAGTAGTATCATCTCCATTTTCAACAACTGCCTACATCATTAAAAATTGCTAAACACACACACACACACACACAGACCCTAAGAATTACCACTAATATTTATTTATGTTACCATAACAGCCCTGAGTGTACAGGAGATTGACTTCATTTACAGATATACAATCACACCAACAGTTTGTACCCCTTGTCAGCTTGAAACTATGTATACAACTGCTGATACAAATGCACATCCATGTGCACTTTTTAAGCATTTACCAATGTATTACCACAACCTTTAGACAGTTAATACATGCAACAGATATAATCTTAAGATCCTTTGCCTTGTAAAGTTTGCTGTCATACAATCTCTCTCTCCACCCTCTCCCTCCCTCTCATGTTCTCTTTATATTCCTTCCCCTCTGCCTCCAGCCTTTCATATCTACCTATGAACCCCTATAAGAATGGTCAATTGTGTATTATTTTATTTTATTTTATCACTGTAGCCAATATGATTATCGTACTTAAAGTTTCTAACACCTCACCTTATTGTATAAATGAGTATGAACTTTATGCTATTTTAAGCTGTCAAAATCGTATTTACTTACTGCCTGAAGTATTTACTCCAACAAATGTATTCAACACCTCCAAATCATTCAAAAAAGTTTTCTGTAATAATGTCGTTAGGACGTATATTCTCTGGACTTTGTGAGAACGTTTTCTCTTTTGCTGTACGATCCATGCACCTAATAGATTATGACGCCATATTTGTTTATACAATATGATAGTGTTCATGTGATGTGTTACGACTGTGAAAGGATCCTGTGACCACTGGAGGTACTTTATCTTGCTTAATTTATGTTTACTGCTAGATACAAGTTCAATTTTTGTCAAGACAGGCCAAGTTCTGAAATACTGTTTTGTTTTCTCCACTAGACAGTGTCACAACTTCCTCCAAAGAAATCGTAACACAACACAAACACACAAATGCCGTATTAACTGATGTATATCCACCTGATGATGGAGGTTTAAACCTTTGAAACGCGTCGTGGAAACAAATAAACAGTGACTGGTAACAGTAAACTTACTGTTTCATTTAATGTCAATAACAGTCACGGTAAAGCCTAACCTAAAAATGTTCGCATTTAAAGTTAATCTGCCCAGTCAGGCAATCAAGGCTATTTTCGAGTACAAAAACAGCGCAGAAAAGCTCGCAATGACAACACAGCATATTCACTTCAATAGAAATTGTCTCAGAAATAACGTCATTCCAAATTATGTAAAGATTGACGTCAAAATAAACACGACAACTGCAAAGAAAACACTGATAAACGCACGGAAATTCTGGGTGAAAAACGAACTGAAAGAACTTTATATTAAAAAACAAATGTTCAACACGCAGCTTTATAATGCAGAATTACAGTTGGGAAAGTTGCTTCATAGACTAGACTACGATTCCATAACCGAAAAAGTCAGAAAGTACATCGAGTTCATTGTACAGAAAACAAAAACCACACAGAAGAAAAAACTAGCCAGTCTTATAAATCAACAGTTACCTCCCAAACTGAACCAAAACAGCCAAAGGAAACACACATTCTACACACCTTTCCTCAACAACACAGACATAATATTCACTGCAGAAGAAGAAACACTACTCTGCAAAGGTTTAAAACACAATGTTCAAGCTCCACTGGACCCAAGGAACCAAGAAAAGCTCATCACTAGTGCCACACAGATCTCAACCATCGCCCTTAAGAAGCAAAATGACAGAATAGCAGCCTGCCACAAAATTAATGAAATTATTGAGAAGGAAATTGCAAAACCATTCCCAGCATACAAGAAAAGAGAAGAAATCCTTACACGTACCATTAAGATGAAATTAAACATGAATAATGCAATAATTGTAAAAGCTGACAAGGGTAACACAACTGTTGTAATGAACAGAGCAACATATGTAGAAAAAACTTTAGACTTCTTCCAAACCAACCACATAACAGAGATACATAAAGATCCAACAGCCAGAATTCAAAAAGAGATTAAACACATCTCAAACAACATCAACTTTCTACTCACCATCCAAGAAGCAAGAAATATTGTAACAATGAGCCCACAAGCACCTTGCCTTCGGTCACAACCCAAGATACACAAAAATGGTACCCCCATAAGACCTATAGTGAACTGCAGGAACAGCCCAACATTCAAACTCAACAAAATGCTCTTCAAAATTCTCAAAGAAGCATACACATTCAATAATGAGAGAACACTTAAAAACACAACAGAATTCACACAACATGTCAAAGACATAGAAGTACCTGACGGAGCCACACTTGCCTCATTTGACATACAAAACCTTTATTCCTCTGTGCCAATAGATCCCACACTACAGATAATCAATGCCAACCTACAAAAACATAAAAAAATCCCTTCAACTCACATTACTGAGCTAATGGACCTGCTCGAATTCACACTTTCACACAACTACTTTAAATTCAACCATAAAATCTACATACAAACAGATGGCCTGGCAATGGGCTCGAATCTTTCTGGGTTGCTAGCTGAAATATTTATAAGTAACTTAGAAGACAAAATCCTGAATTCTGATCACCACCTTCTCAAAAATATCATCTACTACTACAGATATGTGGATGACACCATCATTTTAATCAAAGGCACTAAAGATGACATCAGTGAGTTGAACCAGTTATTCAACAGCTCCCATGAAAACATAAAATTCACAGTTGAACACCAAACAGATGACAGTATAAATTTCTTAGACCTTACAGTTAAAATAAGGAATAACAGACATGAGTTTGAAATTTACCGGAAGCCTACCACAACACATACTACAATCCACAACTCCTCCTGTCACCCCACAGCCCACAAAATGGCAGCATTCCGGTACATGATCAATAGAGCTATCCAACTACCACTCTCTGGAGACAAAAGTGATCAAGAAATTCAAATAATAAAACAAACAGCTATTGCAAATGGTTATAACAGCTCCATAGTAGACACCCTAAAACACTCAATAATGGCAAAGAAATCACAACACAAAAAACAAAAAGAAAATATCATCTTCCACACAATCCCCTTTCTAGGTAAGATTTCCTATCAGATAGCCAATGTCTTCAAACGGAAAGGCATAAGCATATCCTTCACAACAGACAACAGGATCGGACAGAAATTACCCCACAACATCAGCACACAAAACCCTCTGCATCACACAGGCGTATACAAAATTAAATGTTTAGACTGTGACTGCTTCTACATAGACCAGACAGGGAGATCATTTGAGATTAGGTTCAAAGAACACATGGCAGCACTAAAAAACAAAAAATACCACACATCAGCTATTGCCACCCACCTGCATGAAACAAAACACCATGTTAACAACACAAGTATCAGCATCCTACACATCCAACCAAAAGGCAGAAAACTAGACATCCTTGAAACACTCCAAATATACAAACATCAAACTAAACAACCTGAATGCATCTTAAATGACAAAAATGACAATATTTACAGTAGTATCATCTCCATTTTCAACAACTGCCTACATCATAAAAAATTGCTAAACACACACACACACACACACAGACCCTAAGAATTACCACTAATATTTATTTATGTTACCATAACAGCCCTGAGTGTACAGGAGATTGACTTCATTTACAGATATACAATCACACCAACAGTTTGTACCCCTTGTCAGCTTGAAACTATGTATACAACTGCTGATACAAATGCACATCCATGTGCACTTTTTAAGCATTTACCAATGTATTACCACAACCTTTAGACAGTTAATACATGCAACAGATATAATCTTAAGATCCTTTGCCTTGTAAAGTTTGCTGTCATACAATCTCTCTCTCCACCCTCTCCCTCCCTCTCATGTTCTCTTTATATTCCTTCCCCTCTGCCTCCAGCCTTTCATATCTACCTATGAACCCCTATAAGAATGGTCAATTGTGTATTATTTTATTTTATTTTATCACTGTAGCCAATATGATTATCGTACTTAAAGTTTCTAACACCTCACCTTATTGTATAAATGAGTATGAACTTTATGCTATTTTAAGCTGTCAAAATCGTATTTACTTACTGCCTGAAGTATTTACTCCAACAAATGTATTCAACACCTCCAAATCATTCAAAAAAGTTTTCTGTAATAATGTCGTTAGGACGTATATTCTCTGGACTTTGTGAGAACGTTTTCTCTTTTGCTGTACGATCCATGCACCTAATAGATTATGACGCCATATTTGTTTATACAATATGATAGTGTTCATGTGATGTGTTACGACTGTGAAAGGATCCTGTGACCACTGGAGGTACTTTATCTTGCTTAATTTATGTTTACTGCTAGATACAAGTTCAATTTTTGTCAAAACAGGCCAAGTTCTGAAATACTGTTTTGTTTTCTCCACTAGACAGTGTCACAACTTCCTCCAAAGAAATCGTAACACAACACAAACACACAAATGCCGTATTAACTGATGTATATCCACCTGATGATGGAGGTTTAAACCTTTGAAACGCGTCGTGGAAACAAATAAACAGTGACTGGTAACAGTAAACTTATTGTTTCATTTAATGTCAATAACAGTCACGGTAAAGCCTAACCTAAAAATGTTCGCATTTAAAGTTAATCTGCCCAGTCAGGCAATCAAGGCTATTTTCGAGTACAAAAACAGCGCAGAAAAGCTCGCAATGACAACACAGCATATTCACTTCAATAGAAATTGTCTCAGAAATAACGTCATTCCAAATTATGTAAAGATTGACGTCAAAATAAACACGACAACTGCAAAGAAAACACTGATAAACGCACGGAAATTCTGGGTGAAAAACGAACTGAAAGAACTTTATATTAAAAAACAAATGTTCAACACGCAGCTTTATAATGCAGAATTACAGTTGTGAAAGTTGCTTCATAGACTAGACTACGATTCCATAACCGAAAAAGTCAGAAAGTACATCGAGTTCATTGTACAGAAAACAAAAACCACACAGAAGAAAAAACTAGCCAGTCTTATAAATCAACAGTTACCTCCCAAACTGAACCAAAACAGCCAAAGGAAACACACATTCTACACACCTTTCCTCAACAACACAGACATAATATTCACTGCAGAAGAAGAAACACTACTCTGCAAAGGTTTAAAACACAATGTTCAAGCTCCACTGGACCCAAGGAACCAAGAAAAGCTCATCACTAGTGCCACACAGATCTCAACCATCGCCCTTAAGAAGCAAAATGACAGAATAGCAGCCTGCCACAAAATTAATGAAATTATTGAGAAGGAAATTGCAAAACCATTCCCAGCATACAAGAAAAGAGAAGAAATCCTTACACGTACCATTAAGATGAAATTAAACATGAATAATGCAATAATTGTAAAAGCTGACAAGGGTAACACAACTGTTGTAATGAACAGAGCAACATATGTAGAAAAAACTTTAGACTTCTTCCAAACCAACCACATAACAGAGATACATAAAGATCCAACAGCCAGAATTCAAAAAGAGATTAAACACATCTCAAACAACATCAACTTTCTACTCACCATCCAAGAAGCAAGAAATATTGTAACAATGAGCCCACAAGCACCTTGCCTTCGGTCACAACCCAAGATACACAAAAATGGTACCCCCATAAGACCTATAGTGAACTGCAGGAACAGCCCAACATTCAAACTCAACAAAATGCTCTTCAAAATTCTCAAAGAAGCATACACATTCAATAATGAGAGAACACTTAAAAACACAACAGAATTCACACAACATGTCAAAGACATAGAAGTACCTGACGGAGCCACACTTGCCTCATTTGACATACAAAACCTTTATTCCTCTGTGCCAATAGATCCCACACTACAGATAATCAATGCCAACCTACAAAAACATAAAAAAATCCCTTCAACTCACATTACTGAGCTAATGGACCTGCTCGAATTCACACTTTCACACAACTACTTTAAATTCAACCATAAAATCTACATACAAACAGATGGCCTGGCAATGGGCTCGAATCTTTCTGGGTTGCTAGCTGAAATATTTATAAGTAACTTAGAAGACAAAATCCTGAATTCTGATCACCACCTCCTCAAAAATATCATCTACTACTACAGATATGTGGATGACACCATCATTTTAATCAAAGGCACTAAAGATGACATCAGTGAGTTGAACCAGTTATTCAACAGCTCCCATGAAAACATAAAATTCACAGTTGAACACCAAACAGATGACAGTATAAATTTCTTAGACCTTACAGTTAAAATAAGGAATAACAGACATGAGTTTGAAATTTACCGGAAGCCTACCACAACACATACTACAATCCACAACTCCTCCTGTCACCCCACAGCCCACAAAATGGCAGCATTCCGGTACATGATCAATAGAGCTATCCAACTACCACTCTCTGGAGACAAAAGTGATCAAGAAATTCAAATAATAAAACAAACAGCTATTGCAAATGGTTATAACAGCTCCATAGTAGACACCCTAAAACACTCAATAATGGCAAAGAAATCACAACACAAAAAACAAAAAGAAAATATCATCTTCCACACAATCCCCTTTCTAGGTAAGATTTCCTATCAGATAGCCAATGTCTTCAAACGGAAAGGCATAAGCATATCCTTCACAACAGACAACAGGATCGGACAGAAATTACCCCACAACATCAGCACACAAAACCCTCTGCATCACACAGGCGTATACAAAATTAAATGTTTAGACTGTGACTGCTTCTACATAGGCCAGACAGGGAGATCATTTGAGATTAGGTTCAAAGAACACATGGCAGCACTAAAAAACAAAAAATACCACACATCAGCTATTGCCACCCACCTGCATGAAACAAAACACCATGTTAACAACACAAGTATCAGCATCCTACACATCCAACCAAAAGGCAGAAAACTAGACATCCTTGAAACACTCCAAATATACAAACATCAAACTAAACAACCTGAATGCATCTTAAATGACAAAAATGACAATATTTACAGTAGTATCATCTCCATTTTCAACAACTGCCTACATCATTAAAAATTGCTAAACACACACACACACACACACACAGACCCTAAGAATTACCACTAATATTTATTTATGTTACCATAACAGCCCTGAGTGTACAGGAGATTGACTTCATTTACAGATATACAATCACACCAACAGTTTGTACCCCTTGTCAGCTTGAAACTATGTATACAACTGCTGATACAAATGCACATCCATGTGCACTTTTTAAGCATTTACCAATGTATTACCACAACCTTTAGACAGTTAATACATGCAACAGATATAATCTTAAGATCCTTTGCCTTGTAAAGTTTGCTGTCATACAATCTCTCTCTCCACCCTCTCCCTCCCTCTCATGTTCTCTTTATATTCCTTCCCCTCTGCCTCCAGCCTTTCATATCTACCTATGAACCCCTATAAGAATGGTCAATTGTGTATTATTTTATTTTATTTTATCACTGTAGCCAATATGATTATCGTACTTAAAGTTTCTAACACCTCACCTTATTGTATAAATGAGTATGAACTTTATGCTATTTTAAGCTGTCAAAATCGTATTTACTTACTGCCTGAAGTATTTACTCCAACAAATGTATTCAACACCTCCAAATCATTCAAAAAAGTTTTCTGTAATAATGTCGTTAGGACGTATATTCTCTGGACTTTGTGAGAACGTTTTCTCTTTTGCTGTACGATCCATGCACCTAATAGATTATGACGCCATATTTGTTTATACAATATGATAGTGTTCATGTGATGTGTTACGACTGTGAAAGGATCCTGTGACCACTGGAGGTACTTTATCTTGCTTAATTTATGTTTACTGCTAGATACAAGTTCAATTTTTGTCAAAACAGGCCAAGTTCTGAAATACTGTTTTGTTTTCTCCACTAGACAGTGTCACAACTTCCTCCAAAGAAATCGTAACACAACACAAACACACAAATGCCGTATTAACTGATGTATATCCACCTGATGATGGAGGTTTAAACCTTTGAAACGCGTCGTGGAAACAAATAAACAGTGACTGGTAACAGTAAACTTATTGTTTCATTTAATGTCAATAACAGTCACGGTAAAGCCTAACCTAAAAATGTTCGCATTTAAAGTTAATCTGCCCAGTCAGGCAATCAAGGCTATTTTCGAGTACAAAAACAGCGCAGAAAAGCTCGCAATGACAACACAGCATATTCACTTCAATAGAAATTGTCTCAGAAATAACGTCATTCCAAATTATGTAAAGATTGACGTCAAAATAAACACGACAACTGCAAAGAAAACACTGATAAACGCACGGAAATTCTGGGTGAAAAACGAACTGAAAGAACTTTATATTAAAAAACAAATGTTCAACACGCAGCTTTATAATGCAGAATTACAGTTGGGAAAGTTGCTTCATAGACTAGACTACGATTCCATAACCGAAAAAGTCAGAAAGTACATCGAGTTCATTGTACAGAAAACAAAAACCACACAGAAGAAAAAACTAGCCAGTCTTATAAATCAACAGTTACCTCCCAAACTGAACCAAAACAGCCAAAGGAAACACACATTCTACACACCTTTCCTCAACAACACAGACATAATATTCACTGCAGAAGAAGAAACACTACTCTGCAAAGGTTTAAAACACAATGTTCAAGCTCCACTGGACCCAAGGAACCAAGAAAAGCTCATCACTAGTGCCACACAGATCTCAACCATCGCCCTTAAGAAGCAAAATGACAGAATAGCAGCCTGCCACAAAATTAATGAAATTATTGAGAAGGAAATTGCAAAACCATTCCCAGCATACAAGAAAAGAGAAGAAATCCTTACACGTACCATTAAGATGAAATTAAACATGAATAATGCAATAATTGTAAAAGCTGACAAGGGTAACACAACTGTTGTAATGAACAGAGCAACATATGTAGAAAAAACTTTAGACTTCTTCCAAACCAACCACATAACAGAGATACATAAAGATCCAACAGCCAGAATTCAAAAAGAGATTAAACACATCTCAAACAACATCAACTTTCTACTCACCATCCAAGAAGCAAGAAATATTGTAACAATGAGCCCACAAGCACCTTGCCTTCGGTCACAACCCAAGATACACAAAAATGGTACCCCCATAAGACCTATAGTGAACTGCAGGAACAGCCCAACATTCAAACTCAACAAAATGCTCTTCAAAATTCTCAAAGAAGCATACACATTCAATAATGAGAGAACACTTAAAAACACAACAGAATTCACACAACATGTCAAAGACATAGAAGTACCTGACGGAGCCACACTTGCCTCATTTGACATACAAAACCTTTATTCCTCTGTGCCAATAGATCCCACACTACAGATAATCAATGCCAACCTACAAAAACATAAAAAAATCCCTTCAACTCACATTACTGAGCTAATGGACCTGCTCGAATTCACACTTTCACACAACTACTTTAAATTCAACCATAAAATCTACATACAAACAGATGGCCTGGCAATGGGCTCGAATCTTTCTGGGTTGCTAGCTGAAATATTTATAAGTAACTTAGAAGACAAAATCCTGAATTCTGATCACCACCTCCTCAAAAATATCATCTACTACTACAGATATGTGGATGACACCATCATTTTAATCAAAGGCACTAAAGATGACATCAGTGAGTTGAACCAGTTATTCAACAGCTCCCATGAAAACATAAAATTCACAGTTGAACACCAAACAGATGGCAGTATAAATTTCTTAGACCTTACAGTTAAAATAAGGAATAACAGACATGAGTTTGAAATTTACCGGAAGCCTACCACAACACATACTACAATCCACAACTCCTCCTGTCACCCCACAGCCCACAAAATGGCAGCATTCCGGTACATGATCAATAGAGCTATCCAACTACCACTCTCTGGAGACAAAAGTGATCAAGAAATTCAAATAATAAAACAAACAGCTATTGCAAATGGTTATAACAGCTCCATAGTAGACACCCTAAAACACTCAATAATGGCAAAGAAATCACAACACAAAAAACAAAAAGAAAATATCATCTTCCACACAATCCCCTTTCTAGGTAAGATTTCCTATCAGACAGCCAATGTCTTCAAACGGAAAGGCATAAGCATATCCTTCACAACAGACAACAGGATCGGACAGAAATTACCCCACAACATCAGCACACAAAACCCTCTGCATCACACAGGCGTATACAAAATTAAATGTTTAGACTGTGACTGCTTCTACATAGGCCAGACAGGGAGATCATTTGAGATTAGGTTCAAAGAACACATGGCAGCACTAAAAAACAAAAAATACCACACATCAGCTATTGCCACCCACCTGCATGAAACAAAACACCATGTTAACAACACAAGTATCAGCATCCTACACATCCAACCAAAAGGCAGAAAACTAGACATCCTTGAAACACTCCAAATATACAAACATCAAACTAAACAACCTGAATGCATCTTAAATGACAAAAATGACAATATTTACAGTAGTATCATCTCCATTTTCAACAACTGCCTACATCATTAAAAATTGCTAAACACACACACACACACACACAGACCCTAAGAATTACCACTAATATTTATTTATGTTACCATAACAGCCCTGAGTGTACAGGAGATTGACTTCATTTACAGATATACAATCACACCAACAGTTTGTACCCCTTGTCAGCTTGAAACTATGTATACAACTGCTGATACAAATGCACATCCATGTGCACTTTTTAAGCATTTACCAATGTATTACCACAACCTTTAGACAGTTAATACATGCAACAGATATAATCTTAAGATCCTTTGCCTTGTAAAGTTTGCTGTCATACAATCTCTCTCTCCACCCTCTCCCTCCCTCTCATGTTCTCTTTATATTCCTTCCCCTCTGCCTCCAGCCTTTCATATCTACCTATGAACCCCTATAAGAATGGTCAATTGTGTATTATTTTATTTTATTTTATCACTGTAGCCAATATGATTATCGTACTTAAAGTTTCTAACACCTCACCTTATTGTATAAATGAGTATGAACTTTATGCTATTTTAAGCTGTCAAAATCGTATTTACTTACTGCCTGAAGTATTTACTCCAACAAATGTATTCAACACCTCCAAATCATTCAAAAAAGTTTTCTGTAATAATGTCGTTAGGACGTATATTCTCTGGACTTTGTGAGAACGTTTTCTCTTTTGCTGTACGATCCATGCACCTAATAGATTATGACGCCATATTTGTTTATACAATATGATAGTGTTCATGTGATGTGTTACGACTGTGAAAGGATCCTGTGACCACTGGAGGTACTTTATCTTGCTTAATTTATGTTTACTGCTAGATACAAGTTCAATTTTTGTCAAAACAGGCCAAGTTCTGAAATACTGTTTTGTTTTCTCCACTAGACAGTGTCACAACTTCCTCCAAAGAAATCGTAACACAACACAAACACACAAATGCCGTATTAACTGATGTATATCCACCTGATGATGGAGGTTTAAACCTTTGAAACGCGTCGTGGAAACAAATAAACAGTGACTGGTAACAGTAAACTTATTGTTTCATTTAATCACCAATTTTAAAACTAGTGGGGGAAGCCCTTGCATCATGCCTCTTTTTCCTATCTAAAGCTCTTTTGCGTATATTTGCCCTGGCCTGTGCTTTCTTCTCATCCAATGTACTCTGACTTAGAACTGGAAAGTCAATCATACTCGGAATGATATTATGTGGTTCCTGATTGAACATCAGCTCACATGGAGCAAAACCTGTGGCATCGTGTTTCAGATTATTAATTATCTCTTCAAAATACTTAATATGATCAGCCCATGTTGAATGCTTCCTAGCACAGTAGGTTCTACATATTCTATTCAGTTCTCGCATAACCCTTTCACTCATATTTCCTTGCGGAAAGTATGCTGAAATCCTTATATGCCGAGTTCCGCTCCTTTCAAGACACAACTTAAATTTTTCTGATACAAATTGAGGACCATTATCTGACAATAGGTTCTTTGGCTTGCCAATTTTCACAAAATAATCTTTCTCCAATTTATCTACAAGTGTTTTGGCATTGGCTCTCTTAATCGGATACAGTTTAACATATTTACTAAACCCATCAATCACCACAAAAACATGCGTACATCCTCCTTTAGATGTCGGGAGAGGTCCAAAAAGATCAACTGCACATAACTCTAAGGGTTCACTTGGGTCTACGTGATGCATATCCCCTTGCACTATTTTATTTACTGCTCTTACCTTTTGACAAATAACACAGGATGCTAACCTTTCTGCAACTCTACGATGCATGTTATCAAAGATGACTTTCTCATTTAGTTTAGCAATGCACTTTTTTGTACCATAATGACCATACCTTAGATGTACATAATCTATTAGCAGATCTACGTGCTGTGAAGGAAAACACACTTTCCATTCTGCTAAAGTTACCTTCCTCCTACGGAACAAAATTCCTTTGTGTAGACAGTAATATTGTGCTACCTTTGGATAATTAGGGTCCCCTAAATAGCTTTTAACTAGCTTCAATTGATCATCCTCATTCTGTTCTCGTCTTAAATTCTTAAATACTTTCTTTAAGGCACTCTCCTCTCTGAGCTCATGTACTGTCAACATACTTACCTCATTCCTTTCTGCCAAAGGAAGTTCTGATTCATTCCATAATTCAGCACTTCTTGATAGCCCATCTGCTACCAAATTGCTCTTTCCCTGTATATAATTAATTTCAAGATCAAACTGCTGAAGGTACATGGCCCACCTTGTCAACCTTGGATGCCTTAGTTTACAAGTCTTCAAAAATGTAAGTGCTTTGTGATCACTATAGATAATTACCTTCTGTCCTAACAAATAGTGCTCAAACTTCTGCATACCAAATACTATGGCTAGTGCCTCTAATTCTGAGATAGCATAATTTCGCTCAGCAGATTGTAATGAACGACTTGCAAAAGCAATAGTTTTATGAACCTCCTGGTCGCCTTCTGTTTCTAGCTGAAACAATTCTACAGCAATCCCATAACCACTTGCATCCACTGACATGCAAAAGGGTCTTGTAAAATCGGGATTGTGCAAGAGCGGGCTATTAATCAAACAATCTTTTAATCCCTCAAAAGCAGACTGGCATTCTGGAGTCCAAACCCATGGGGTATTCTTTTTTAGCAGGTTGAGTAAACATGGATCATTAAATAAATGATCTTTAACAAAACGTCGGTAGAATCCAAACAAACCGAACATTGACCTGAGTTGCTTTTTATTTCGGGGCGCTTCAAACTTTTCAATACATGATAATTTGGATGGATCAGGTAATATACCCTCTCTGCTAATTTCATGGCCCAGGAATTTTATTCTGTCCTTTACACATTCAGTCTTTTCTAACTTTAATTTCATACCTCCATTTTCAAGAGCTTCTAGTACCCTGTCCAACAGACTGATATGTTCTTCCCATGTGGGAGTTGCCAACAGAATATCGTCTACGTAAATGGTTACTTGATCTAATAATTCCTGTCCTAATACATGAGCCATAACTCTTACAAAGGCACACACTGAAATATTCAATCCGAACGGAACTACTTTATACTGGTAGCATACTCCTTCATACAAAAATGCTGTATACTTACGTGATTCCTTAGCCAGCGGCAAATTCCAGTAACCACATGTTATGTCCATGGAAGTAAAGTACTTAACCCCTCGGAACTTTTGAATTAACTCATCCATATTTTGAGGACGATCACTTTCTCTGATGACAATTTCATTTAACCAGCGTGCATCCAATACTAATCTAACACTTCCATCACGCTTAGGCACTACAACAAGAGGACTATTGTATTCACTAATTGCTTGCTCTATGACACCCCATGCCAACATACGTTTAATTTCATTTCGCACTGCTTGTTTTCTTGCAACATGTATTGGATAAGGCTTCTTAAAAAATACCTTCCCAGGCTTGATATTCAAATGGCATTCATAACCTTTAACTTCACCAGGTGCGTTTGAGAATACATTACTATGCGTAGTTAACACACTCTTTAACTCTGATCTTTGTTCGTCAGCAATTTGCTTTGTTGATTGTACCTTTTCCTCTATTTCCTTTAGGATGTGTCTCTCTTCAACCTTAGCACTTTCCTCATTCTCACTGAAAACCAAATTTTCCTGCAAGTATCCTTTATTCTTTATTACTCTAATAGGCAGTTCCCAAGTTTCATTACTACCGCCTATATGACTTCCTATAAAAGACTCTCTTATCACTTTAGAGTCAGGTAAAGTTAAAATTAAGTTGTTCTGATCAAAATTGATCTTTCCCTGGTACTTTGATAAGAAATCAGTACCAATCAACATATCAACACTTAAGCCTAGCACAATCAAACAAGGATGATCTATTACTACGTCATTTATACCAATGGGTATCAAAGCTTCGTGTTGAACTGGTCTAGAGACTTTTCCAGTAGCACCTATAATCTTTAAGCCACTTACTTTCATAACTGTTAACTTCTCTTTATTGGGTATGGTGTCAAAAAATGTTTGTGATAAAGCACTTGCTTCACTGCCACTGTCAAGCAGACAACGCACAGTGACTCCTGATATGTTTACTTTGATAACAGGGTGAGTTATTTTACATTGAACAGGTTGCTCACACACCTCGTCTAATAAATCTCGTTCTATGTTCTTCCAGCTAAAGTAATTCTGATCAGTTGCAATTACATTTACATTTACATCCTGGGGCTCATCATGCTCTATAATCTTAGCTGCTTTCTCTAATCTGTCCACTAACTTTAAATCGAAGCATCTGACGACTTTTTCTACTTTTGTTTGCTGCACATCAGCCAAACTATCCTCTACCTCTGAGCAACTGCGTCCCTGCGCAATATTGCTGTTCATAAGAATGTCGTCACCTTCAACCATTTGTGGCACGTTTACACAGCTACTAGATTCTTTCACCTCGTTACTATTTCTACCCCCTTCATTCATCATTTCCTCCTCTCTAAAGTTTTGCAGTACTGATTCTACTTCTGCTACTTCTACTTCAGCTTTTAGATTGCCATTTTCATCGAAGATGTAAGCTTTTACTTCATCATTATTCCCATCAGACTCAAACCCATTATCTATTTCTTCCCCATTATCTACCTTGAGTTCCTGTTCTTCCTTGACCCATTTTTCTAGTGTATCCAAAATACTATCCACTATTTTGTGAGAGTGGCTTAACACATCACTGGTATTATCTGTATTTATTTCGTCATCCATGTTGTCTGTCTGTGTATGTTGGCTGATTGTCTGTGTTTCCGTTACTGGCTGTGTTACTGTTACCGCCTGGTGAGCGCCAGTTTCCTCATAGACGGGATTTAGTTTCCCACACGCGGCCTGTTGTGTTCATCTGTGACACCACTAGATATAGTAGCATCATGACTCCCTTCTTGTCTTAATGGCATAGGATTTACTTCTCCACTTTCGTCATAGTAGTTGTTACGAAAGCGTGGTGAGTATCTACCCCCTCTTCCTCTGCCACGGCTTTGGTTTCGATAGTTTGTTTTGGTGTGCCTAACTTCCATATTTCTAACGTTCACGTTTCCATTATTTTGTACGTGATTGTTAGAAGATTTGTTATTCTGCTGCACCTGCTCCTCAGCAGCAGCTACTCTTTCCACTCTTTCCAGATATTCAATAAATTTGTCTATATTATCTCTAGGGGCGGAAATGATCCTCTTCTGCCAGTACCACGGCAGCTTACCTTCTAAACCCATAATGATCATATCTGGCTTCATCTTTTCTGTCAAATGTGACAGTCTTGAAACCCACTTCCTAGCGAAATCCTTTACTGATTCACGCCCTGGGAAAAACTTCTTACCACTCCAGAATTCCCTTAACACATCATTTTGTTTGTTATGTGACCAGTATTCGTTGAGAAATGCAGACTTAAATTCAGATAATGTTTTACATTTGATCATTACATCCGCTGACCATCGCAAAGCATCACCTGACAAATGACTTCTTATAAATGAATTTTTTTCTCTTTCTGACCAAGTGTTGGGGAGAACATCCTCAAAGTCATTCCAAAATTCAAGAGGGTGAATGTACTTATCAGGATCAAAGCGCAAAAACTGTCGACACCCTATAAAAGCGGCGTCAACTGAAGTCACATGCTGTACAGTAGAATGACTAGAATTAACAGAGGTTACTCTATTTTCTAGGTTAGCAATGTTAGTATTTAATTCCTCTACTTGTGACTCTACTGCTTCTATCCTGGCAGAACATCTTTGTTCCACTGCACCACGAATTTCGGTACAGGTTTCTTTTACTTTCTCAATGTTTTTCTGACAAGTATCTACTTTAATTTGTACCTCTTTAACTTTGTCAGAGCAAAGTTTGGACTCGTTGCTCAATCTTTCGGACAACCTCACTTCCAAAAGTTCATCTGCCTCTTGATAATTTTTTTGAATTTGATCTATTTCACATTTGAAAGTACTATGCATTTTAGTTAACTGTTGCCCTACTTTTACTTGAATGTCATGATGAATAGCATCTATCTTATAATTCAAACTATTCCATTTTGATTGCAGTTCTTCTTTTAGTTCTTTATTACTATCCTCAATTTTATTTTCCAACCCTTTATTACTAACCTCAATTTTATTCTCCAACTCTTTATTACTATTTTCAATTTTATTTTCCAACCCTTTATTACTAACCTCAATTTTATTCTCCAACTCTTTATTACTATTTTCAATTTTAGCCTCAATTTTATTTTGGTTTGATTCGAGTTTGGCAAACAGTATTTGCATCCAATCCGGAGCTTCTACCTTGATACTTTGTATCTCTTGACTTGACTGAGCTGGAGATATATTGAGCTCAGTTTCACTACCTGACAAAGTTAGCAACTCTACTGGCTCCCTTTTGACTTCTATTTCACTTATTGATTGCATCCCTGCACTCTCATTTAAATTAAAGTCATAATTTACTGGTGACAAATTACGTTCTAGTTCAATATTTGAGGGATTAATGGAACCATCCTCATTAAACTCAATTCCTGATCGTGAGGATTCTTGGTCAGAGACCGGTTCCCTTCTGAAATGTACACTACTTTCCATATCTTTTAGTTTGTTAGCAGCAGTTAATAAATATTTTAAAAGTCTTTGACTTAACTTAAATGCTTGATTTCGACGAATGATGTCGTCGCGGTGTACCAGCAATCGTGATGCGACGCGTCGCGACGTATTGAAGGCAGCAGCAGCAGCCGTAGCGTCGAGTACCGCCACAGGAATCGCCTACTGCAATAGCTCCAGGGGGGGGCAGCAAGGCACCGTTGACCGCTCGGCGCAGCCGGCAGCTGTCTCGCAGATCAGCGCAGCTCCGCGATGACGCACCGTCTTCCTTTAGTCTCAGCGCCGTCGGCAGCCGCGATCCAGCATCGTCGCCTTTCTCACCATCGTCACTAACCAACGTACAGCGGTAGACACTTATTGTTTATACACTACACCTGCCTTTACTGGTAACACTGTTCCCACACTAGTTCAATTCAGTGTCCTGTTATTGCCTACCGAGTTCGTTAATTTATACCAATCGCTTTCACACATCGAGCACTTTTATTTGCTATTAATTCAGTTTTCCCGGCCGATAAGCACCATATGTGGGGCGGCGAAGAAGTTGTCGAATGAGTTGTTTGAATGTTCATTTCACGTAACAGACTATTGCCGATGCAACATATGTGGGACGGCGAAGAAGTCGTTGTTTAATGTTGCATGAAAGTTGAACATTGCCACCTTAAATCACGCGAGCCTGGCAACTAATTTGGTGGCCAGTCAGAAAGCGAAGGGAAACTTACTGACCTTAGTTCCGTCTGCACGGCCACATTCCTGTACAGCCCAGCTAAACGAAAAATATCCATAGTTCTTCACGGGATTAGGGCTGCTTCAATAAAATTTAACGTTCCAAACAAGATTTTATTATCTTAAAGGCTCACACAAATTACTCGAAACTTCTGAAAATGCTAAAGACATTAAATATTGTTAATTCAGCCAATCGTTTAATAGTTCAGAGGCGACTTCTACAGCAAGTTCCTCCCGAATAGTTCATTACTCTAACTAACGGTGCTCTATTAATAGTTCGCAATAATGTTAAAAAAAAAGATTAATGCTCGCCTTAAAAGTGGAGTTAGTCACCACTTGCCACGCGGAATTATACTTCACACGGACGGCACAATAACAGTTTGTTACCGAAGTCTAAACGATCCAGGACGGTGTACAGTCCTCGCGATTTTCAATGTCCGTTTACATTGCTAAGTACGCGCATGTCACAGCCCGCTATGACGTCACCCGAGGCGAGGCGCGATCGGACGTTAAGCTCGCGTGGACTAGGCGTTGGTCTAATGCGGAGTGAGCTTACTACTGCCTCTGCCGCTCTTTTTATATAGCTCCGGCGCGTACCGCCAAGAGAGCATCTGTTCTTTCCGTTCATATGCAGATGCCTGCGGCCTCCAAATGACCGCTATCTCAGGCACATAATCTTAAATATCACATTTAATAATAGCTTTACAAACTTCTCAATTTTTGTATACATACATCTGAGCAGTACAGAAGCACGTAGAAAATCTCAGCCCGCTAAAATTAAAACTTTACTCTCTAGAATTTTTACAATGGAACTAACGGTAGATTGTTACCTCTGAACCATAGCTTTATCAAGACTTGTATCAGCTGTTAATTATGCTACAAGACTAAAACTTGGTGTAGCTTTGTTAATTGTCCTATCTGATCATTGGTCTTAAAGAATTTGTTTTATCATTAAAATTTAAAGTACTTAATCTATAATGCTTATGTACATTTTACTCACAAAAGTAGTTTTTACTAAATTACTAAAAAACTAAAAGAGGTAACTGATTGTGGTATTTCCATTATTATTATTAGGGTGAACTGAAGCATCCTACCAATTTTCAATATTGTAGCTCTATTATTTCGCGCCTCTGATTTTTCCGAAAAACGCGGATTCTGGAGTCAATTTTAGTTTTATGGTTTTGGAAACCAGCACCACTCATTAATGACTTCTTACTGCACCTTCTCACCAAATTTTGGCTTCCTAGCGTCATTATTTAGCGCCTCCTATTTTTCTTTCAAAACGTGAATTTTACGTAAACTACTAATTTTATAACATTAAGATTTGTTACCTGAAACATTATTACATAGAACTATACTTTAACAAAGTTTTACACACAAATCTTAATTTTTACTTTTATGTTAAATGTGGTGCAATACTATATGCAGGCACGTTACGATGACGTGACGCTACTAGCAGTGAACTAGGGTAAGTCCCGTGTACTCGCTCGCCTCTGTATCTTATACATGATACAGCGCTTGCTTTGCTTCAATCGGAAAGAAGTGCTCAGAGACGTCTAACGTGAACTAGCCATTGAATGTCGTCTGAATAACAAATACATCAGGGACACTTCCACCTTTCTAAAATTACCAAAGTTGACTGTTCCTGACGTGAGAGGGAAACAGAAACTGCAAGGGGCACCCACAGCTCAGCCAATACCAGAAAGAGCTCTTTAACTGACGGGCAGGTACAGTCAAACATTCCAGAGGCTGGCTCTAAATACTCACATGAAATCAGCGGAAGGAATCTTCTGTGAATTATACAATGTTACCAGAAGTCCAGCTAGTGCGATGACTGTTCACAGGAAGATAAAAAGATGGTCCAGCACCTCCTTCTAAGCCATAATTTTTTGCTCTCAACGGTATGCAGCCCTTGAGGTGGTATAAAAAGCGACGCCATTGAACAGTGGATGACTGGAAACGATTGACATGGAGTGATGAACCATGCTCTACTCTGTGGAAATCCGTTGGAAGGGTTTGGGGAAGGCGAATGCATGGAGAACGTTACCTGTAGCAATATGTAGCGCCCAGTGTGAAATAAAAACAAGATGTGTTAAGATGTGGTGGTGTGGAGGTGTTTTTCGTGGTTAGGGTGTGATCCCGTTATCACACTTAACAAAACTCAAACTAATGAAGGATATGAACACATTCTACAGTATCGTGTACTGCATACTTGAGAACTGTTTGTACCAGCATGACAATGTACCATGTCTGTTAGCCAATGGTTTGTGGACTAACATTCCTGAAATGGACTGGCCTGCCCAGAGTCCCACATTAATCCAAAGGGAACGCCTCTAGGATGTTGGACCGTCGACTTCGCTCTGCACCTAGCTTCCGCGATCACTACCTTGTATGGTTTCGGCACTTCAGGATGAATGGGCTGCAAATTCCTCCAGAAACATTCAGACATCTCAGTCAAAGTATGTTCACCAGAGTTCAGGCTGTGATAAAGGAGAAAGATGAACTCGCCCATATTAGTGCCCCCTAATATGTATCTAGTTATTTTTGATCAGATCGTCCTTCTGTCTCAATATTTATTTCGCAAATAACTCAAATAAAATACTCATGATTGTATTGAAGATCTGCATAGCTTAACTCAATGTCAGCCTACTCTCTAATGAGTCTTGGTGTTCCTACAAACTGTATGTAAAGACAACCTATTCTCAACCGTTTATGTAACGTCATGTCAAACAACGAGGTACATAAATGTATTTAATAATATGGTTAACCTGCTTCTAATTTCATTTATATCAGTATTAACGCAAAAGAGTCTTCATGCTTCACGTTAAATTTGTTTCAATGCATAATCTATTAACGTAGTAGCAACTATACTTGAGTCCACCATTTTCACAAAGGTGTCGGTCATTTCAGCAAAGTAATATCAGTAAGACTTTCATACAATTTAAAAGGCTTGAGAGTTTATGCTTAAAATTTTCATGTTAAAGAAAGTTTCGTGCTGGTTCCAAAAAGTCTTAGAGTATGTGAATGTGTGCTATTTCCAAAGTTATGGAGATTTTAATTTTATGGTGCAGGTTTTAGTAATATTAATTAATCTGATGTGTTTGCCTTACGTTGTATGTATGAAACACGTTCTCTTGCCCTCCAGAATCTGCCTGATAAATTTCACTTTTCAAAATAGTCTTTTAATTGAATTTGAATCTTGCGCTTCTATTCCTTTTGTTTTTCATACGCTTTTGGAGTTATCGGTCCTCTATGAAATCTGTTATACTTCTATCTTTAGTTGTTATAGATCCTCAGTTCATCGCATTAAAATATATGACAACAAGCTGAAATGTTTTCGACTTTCGAAATATGGATTTCTTACAGTCATCATTAACTACAGTATCTAAAGAATCCTATGGTTTCTGTGATATTATCAAAGTACCGATAATGTTCCGCTATTGGCGTAAAAGTGCGGCATGCACAAGAAAAGGATATTGGAATTCAGTTGACGTAAATTTTGCCTAAAACAGTCTTTTAATTAACTTTAAATGTTCTGCTACTTCTGCATTGTTTTGCATACGCTTTTGGAATTATCCAAACGAATCAGTGCCCCATGAAGCATGTTATACTACAGTCTTTGTTTGTTGTCTGTCCTCAGTTCATGGTATCAAAATTTGGGATAATATATCGAAAAGTTTTCGACATTCGAAAGATGGATTTATTACACGGATCCTAAACTACAATTTCACAAGGATTCTATGGTTTCTAAGTAATCATCAAACAACCGGCAGCGTAGTGCTCTTGTGATAAAAAATGTCTAATGTATAAGAAAAAAAAATTGAATTCACTTCGTGTAATGCTTGATTAGAGACGAAGAATTTCTTTTTAGGCTTTTCAATCGACTTCACTTCGACAATGGACCATGACATTGAGGGGTTCGGAGAAACACAATGTTGAGCGCCATTGACGTGTATTTTGAGCTACAGACCAACCTCTGCTACCTACATAATACACAAGGAAAAGGTTCTAATACCGCTCAGCATTTGTTAGGATGATGCCGCAAGGCAGCCACTAGTGCCTACCATGAGATCACATTGGCAAGCGGCAGATAAAGTGGTTGGCATTAACAAGGGCCCTTTTGCGTTTTCCAAGATTACAGCCACATTTGACGAGCTACAAGAGAACATGTTCTTCGTGAACCTTATGTCTCTGGCCGGGTTGCTGAATACAGTCCAGGAGACTCAGATGACTTAGTAGAATGCCAGTTTTGTACCTATTGTATTCAAGAACAGAATGGTAGGACCTCGTACACATCACTATGTTTCTGAAATGCATGAAATATGACCTTATTACTGAATGGATTCTGTTGAAGGCTGGAGACAGTGTGCATATGCATATTTCTTCACTTACATTCGTGCAAGCAGTAATAATAACAACAACAAAGATCATAATAATAACAGTAATAATATCTGTTGCTATTCAGGTTATCTGCGGAGGATTTCGAATTCGCATTAATATCGAGCAGTCTGTAACTGTCTCAGATTCGTGGAGGGGCAGAAGAACAGATTAAGAGTTCTTCTCAGGAAAGGTTGAGATGCAGTCCACAAAGGAAGTTTAAGCTGAAGGCATCTAATAGAGGCGAAGAATATGTATTTCATTCTGGAAAAGCTCAAAATAAAAAGGATGAAGGACCCAACTGCTTCTGCCCTCTTAAATGTTTTTGGAAAGTAGGTGAAAGCAATGTGAGGCAAACGTTCAAGCCATTCTGGAAAATGCGTACCTTCGATGTTCAGAATGCTTCTGGCTGTCAAACTAAGGAATGTACGTAGGTCTGATGTGACTCCTAAATACCCAACATCTTTATTCATCAACGAGACATCTGGCACAAAGTATGTTTCAGTAAACCTGTGAGAAGCTAAACCCAGCTCTTGTTCTTCTGTTAAAGTACGACGGATCCAGACTTATTGAAAAAAAGACAGCTGCTGACGTTCTGTCCCTCTTAGCTTACATCTCTAATGTTCACTGCGGATTTTTCTTGCTACTTAAACAACGTGTATGGACAATGGACACATCTGTGGTGAGAGTGAGGAGACTTACGTACTTTTAAGCAACGAGCTATACAGTTAAGTCTTCTACAACTCTTCATAAATGTTCTCGTATGACAATCTATCATAACATTTTGTTGTTTGTGTATGTGATTTGAGTGACATAATGGTATCTCCATTACAGTAATGCCTTAATTTTTTTAATATTTCACATATTATAATTCGTTGCTTGTCCTTTTTGTGACTGTATGGAAGAATATAGACGTTGAAAGCCATCGAGAACAAAATGGATGTTAGAATAACATTATTCAGGTGTGTGGATCAATTACAAACTTTAACCTTCTGTGTCTCCAAACTTGCATATTGACGTTTATCATTCTCTTTCCCTGTGCAGCTGAGCACATTTTTATTCTACAGGAAGTTAAATCTGATTTTCGGTCCGACCGCTTTCAGACAGCCACTGCAGTTGGCTAAACAGGTCTGGCAATTTATAGGTCGGATTCTGGGTGAGGGACCAGAGATTAGGGCGCCTCTCAGTGAATAAATTTTCTGTGCCGTTCGCAGCAGCTGCGGAAAGACGAGATAGGAGTGTGGCTGAGTTTTTCCTGCTCTTCTTAAATTCCACCTCCCGGCAGTGCGAGCACTTTAACTGCGGAAATGACGCGCATCGCAGAAACGGATAGACCTGTGCAAGCGGGCGTCGAACTTAATCCGAAAGCGGATTCGAGAGAGGAGAGCACGCCGCTTAAGTCCCTCATGATTTGTACTATGGGATGACGCTGGCTGCAACTGGTGCTGACTTTTGACAGTAATTCGTAAATTCTTATTCATTAACCACATCTATGATTTGTCTTCTGCAATCCCCGTTTATTTCAGAAGCTACGGATTTTCAAGGTGCTCTGCTGTTATGCAGTTTATGTCTTTGTAGGTTGTTTTCTTTTCGGCATCCTCGGTGTGTTTGGTGGGGTGAAGGTAATTATACACTCTGTCTTCCGTACCTTTCACACATTCACCGTTGCCAACTATTGCAAAGATTAAACAACAAAAGGAATTTTGTAAGGCACAAATCATTTCATTATGTTCCCAGTAGTAGCTTATGGTATCATTTGTGTACGGTATCAGAAGTAAAGGCTTTTCTTTCTTTCAATCTTCCAATGTTTTGTAATTTCTATGCATTATGTTTCCTACGTGGTTGTAAGCGGTTCCATAATATTATTTAAATGTAAGTGGTATCATGTCAATAAATTTTCGTTTGTATGGTCTTACGGAACTAGAAAGAATACTAATATACGTAATATACTGAAAGGTAGAGTTCAGTATCTAGTTTCAAGTAAAAAACATGTACAGTGATGGCGCAAATCTTCACAAATTCGTGTATTAGCTCAACAGACGGCTTTATTAACTGCTGTTTATTTGTTATCTAGTGATAGCAAAACAGCAGAAACCGCATTATTGCAAAATTGTCTCATTTAATGACTTTAGCAGATAAAAATAAGAATATTTCAGCTGCTGTAATCCTTGTTGATAAGTTTACGTATTGTCTGAAACAAATTTAACGGTTTCTTCAGTAACTACACATAAAAAGTCTTTCTTCCTGTATAATTCTCAGTGCCCAGTTCACATGGACACTATACACTGCTTCAACTTGAAGCAAAGGCAAACAAGACCGCAATAACAAACCTAGAGACATGAATACCTTTTTCTCTGTCGTAGCAAGTAAATTTAGTCTGTATTCCAGGAAAAAACTTTCTACTGTCTCCACATACCGTTTTGAACATTTCCAAAACTTCACAGAGCACATTTATTTCATTATCGTTTTCTGGTGAATAGCGTACAGAGTCCGAATACCAACTATTTAAATTATCCAACATTAATCATGACACACGCAATAACAAAACAGCTTAATTAAATTGGTTGAGTCATTCGAGCTGAAACATTAAAATATTTCGGAACATATAAGTTCTCGCGGAAACAAGAAAGACGGAATAGGCTTGAATAACAATGGCCTAGAAAATGACACTCCCCACTATTCACTGCGTAGCCCTCTTCTTAGTGAAACAGAGAGCTAATCTGTTTTTTGAAATGGTAAGCACTCGATTTTCCTAGATATTCATACTGTTGTATATTGCAAACAATTTCACAAATGAGGCTCGAAACCCAACTTGCAACAACGAATTCATACAAAGATTTCAAGTGTAAGTTTACACCGGCTGTATCTCCGTTAAACAGGGCAAAGATAGACACAAGTACTCATCAGCAGTTACCAAAAGCTATTTCCACCCAGGTCCCATTCATTCGGTATTGTGAAACAGTATAACGTTGTCAGATATCTTTCATTATAGGTCCAACTTCTATTCCTCACCTCATACGTATAAGGCCAAGCAAACAAATTATAATTACAAATCAGTTCTCCAATACGTGTAGATTCAGGTCGTTGAAATCGGTGTTATTCACCTCACAAGATTTTGTCTTTCCACCTGTAGAAACTCAGAAATTTCTTTTTGTTCAACAATGGCTGCGCAGACGACTCACTTCCTGTAAATTTGCGTCCTGGCAAAATAGAACCAGAAATATTGCTGCAATATCGGAGTATATACATATTCTTAGTTAACTGACTTGATTGTTTGACACTGTTGCCCTGAAATACATTATGACGTCAGATGCGTGCAATTCCTGAATGTTGCACATGGTAATGACAAAGGAGTGTAATTTAATACCAAAAGTCAATGTAACACATAAATACTTAAACTTCTTTGGTGAACTAACCTTTTGTGGCTCAGGAATGTGATCGATGTGCAGCCACAAATATTTACCTAATAATATAAAATGTCTAACATATTGCGAAGACGATCTAATCTCATTTCATCTGGACAGCTCTTCTATTCCGTTCACCAGGGGTCCACAAACTTTTCATCTGCCGGAACACCTTTGAGAATCCTTGTACTTTAACGGAACACCTTGTTCACTTTGAAGGTTGGTAGTTTTTTCACGTACATAAGAAAAAAACTACTTTTATTCAGTCAATACTTCACTTTTAAATCAAAACTAATAACACAGAAAGGACAACAAAATGTTTAAAAAAAGTTAGTACCGTTAGAGCGTTGGAAAATAATCTCACTTCCAGGGGAACACTAGTGTAGTATAGCAGAAATATATATTTACTTAAATCTGTGTTTCACTTGTAACTGAGTAGTGAGAAAATATAATATGTTCGTAGCTATTGAACCTGAGCCATTAACCTATTCAATATTCTGCAAATTTTCGGCATGAACCCAAACGCACAAAATATTATGTAACTGTATAGGTTACCCTGAAACTGCCTCAGTGCTCACTTTTCGTCAGAGATACTGCAAATATTCTAGTGGGCATTCAAAATATTTAACCAGTTAGCTGCAGACTGAGAGACACGGCTGCAAAAAGAGCAAAGGGATACGTTTTGCTTCCTTAACTGTTCTAGAGTTCTCAGTTTGACACTCTGAAGGTCCTTTCCCGTTGCGCTAGAGTACTTCTGTTCGGGATCCTCAGACAGAAACGTTTTTCGCTAATGGCGTCTCGCGTTACCGATCCAGACCTGTGCCTCTCTGTGACACGAGTGACCGTAAGCTTATCTCCTTCATTCTCGGCTCTCAGGAGGAGGATGTGCAGACAGGGGGAGGGGTAACTCGAGACTAGCACTTCCCCTAATTAGTTGGCAAGAGAGCTTCCTTTGAGCTGATTAGGTGTAGCACTCGAGTAAGTCGCTGTCAAAGATGTAGCTGGCCAGGCAAGAGTTTTGAATGCAGCTCTTAAAGTTCCTAAAGCATTGGCTGAGATCTGCATTCAACACTGCGTTATCGTTCTTTTCCATCAAAGCTTTCCCATCTTTTGTCACGGTTCCGAGAAGCATTCAGCACATAAACATCAGTGTTTGTTCATATTCAAAGCCTCCGTGCTTTAACCAGTAGGTGCCCTCAGCTTCGCAGGAAATCTGTATAGCGCTGCCTATCAGTCGGGGCTCTCAGGTCCTTGTGAAATAAACTGAGACTATTTTGACCACTTACTTACAACGTGAACGACTTTCGAGGTGCAAATACTTTTAAAATAATTTTAATTGTTTAAAGTATACGTTTAAAAACCTTGTTTGTATACTGTTGCTGGTGGCTGTTATTCTTATTCGAAATTTGCTCGAGGTCTACAGACAATAGCAGAATGTTCGAATCATACAGGTTTGCTGCATTCATAACATGTAATTTGACTTTTTCTATCTTTCTTCTCTACGCAATATGCAAATTCCCTTTTCTTCATAGGTAGCGGTTCCACAGTCTTGTCTGCATCTGCCGCGACTAAAGTATTCACTGATTTATCTGACCCCTGCTAGCTGCTTTACCAAATTAATGACGAAAGTCCGACATATCATTTTTTATTGCTGACCAGCATCATTCAAATTATGTGTGCATTCATCTCACTTACATTGATCTTTTTGAAGAAAACCACCAAATTCCAGACCCTTGATTATCTCTTCACACTGCAGCATCGCCTCTTCTATTCCTTGGTGTCCAAGCCTCCATCTGTGGCATTGTATGTCACCATAATTTCAGGAATCTGTACTTGTGTTGATGACGCCGTTGGTTGGTCGTGAAGAGAGCTAAGAGCGGTAACAGCTTTGTTTTCCTTAGGAACATAAGAGGCTATCGTCACATCTCGATGAAAACCAAATAATGTAGAATATCTTGCACGTCCTTTGGTGTAATATAATCGGCGGCAGACAGTTGAAATTTATTTTTTCTGGTAGTACCGACTGCTGTTAGATCTTTTTAATACAAATTATCAGTTAAACAGAGATATGTAAAAAGAAATATATCACAGGTGATATTACGTCCAGGCTTTCCAGGTTCAATCACCAGGGTTTTCACAACATTCTCTCCACGTCGTACACCTCCTGTTTCTTCCTCCTTCCCAAAACACACTTTCATCCTCCAGCAGTAGCTTGTTGCACTGTCACAAATTGCCTGCAACTCTGCTCCATATCTACCTGGTTTTGATGGAGTATATGGCCGCAATGGACCGCGACCTCGGCATGTGAGCAACTTTTCATCCACAGTCATGCACCTTCTTGGAATGTAGGCAACCCTAAGAGACACTTCCCACATCTCACAAGCTTCTCTGATTGGTTTCAATTTGCCACTTCACATATGTTCATGTCAGGCTACTGCATTGACAAAGCGCAACACTCTCAGAATAACATGGAAGTAGTTGCGAAAAGTGGTCGGCCATTCTCAGCACTCCAAAGCTGAGTGATATATTTATTTCTGGACTTATAAGCTACAGTAAGGATTAGGACATCAAGAAACTTTTTCATTTCATGTGTATCTACATTCAAACACTCCACATAAACGATTGGATTTTCTTTGTTGATCCACATACACAATCTGTCTACGAGGATTACACAAAATAATAATATAAAATAAGATTCTTCACTATCACAGTTATTAATCGAAAGACTTGTAGGTCCCTGGTATTCTTTCAATACATAACTTTGGCTCTGCCTAACAGAAATTCCAGCTTGAGGAGCTGTAGTTCATATTTCATTCCCATTACGAGAAAATAATTATCCACGCAATAGAATTTGCACTAAATTGCTCTTCTTCATCAACGCAAAGGGATTCTTCTTGATCATTATCTTTGTGTAGTTCTGAGCTTTTGGCGACATATACCTCATAATTATCTTCACTGGAAGGTTCACATTCACTAGGCATCTAATAGTCCTCTTCGTAACATTTTCAGTTTCTAGAACAGACAACTGTTATGAAATAATGCACAAAAATAAACATCTGATTATCACAAGGTGAACTTTTGAACAGTTATGGAACATCAACTCGAGCAAACAATGGCAAATGACGTAATAGACGCTGTGCAGACAGGAATCCGGTTTTTGGAAAATACACTCCTGGAAATGGAAAAAAGAACACATTGACACCGGTGTGTCAGACCCACCATACTTGCTCCGAACACTGCGAGAGGGCTGTACAAGCAATGATCACACGCACGGCACAGCGGACACACCAGGAACCGCGGTGTTGGCCGTCGAATGGCGCTAGCTGCACAGCATTTGTGCACCGCCGCCGTCAGTGTCAGCCAGTTTGCCGTGGCATACGGAGCTCCATCGCGGTCTTTAACACTGGTATCATGCCGCGACAGCGTGGACGTGAACCGTGTGTGCAGTTGACGGACTTTGAGCGAGGGCGTATAGTGGGCATGCGGGAGGCCGGGTGGACGTACCGCCGAATTGCTCAACACGTGGGGCGTGAGGTCTCCACAGTACATCGATGTTGTCGCCAGTGGTCGGCAGAAGGTGCACGTGCCCGTCGACCTGGGACCGGACCGCAGCAAATGCACGGATGCACGCCAAGACCGTAGGATTCTACTCAGTGCCGTACGGGACCGCACCGCCACTTCGCAGCAAATTAGGGACACTGTTGCTCCTGGGGTATCGGCGAGGACCATTCGCAACCGTCTCCATGAAGCTGGGCTACGGTCCTGCACACCGTTAGGCCGTCTTCCGCTCACGCCCCAACATCGTGCAGCCCGCCTCCAGTGGTGTCGCGACAGGCGTGAATGGAGGGACGAATGGAGACGTGTCGTCTTCAGCGATGAGAGTCGCTTCTGCCTTGGTGCCAATGATGGTCGTACGCGTGTTTGGCGCCTTGCAGGTGAGCGCCACAATCAGGACTGCATACGACCGAGGCACACAGGGCCAACACCTGGCATCGTGGTGTGGGGAGCGATCCCCTACACTGAGTGTACACCTCTGGTGGTCGTCGAGGGGACACTGAATAGTGCATGGTACATCCAAACCGTCATCGAACCCATCGTTCTACCATTCCTAGACCGGCAAGGGAACTTGCTGTTCCAACAGGACAATGCACGTCCGCATGTATCCCGTGCCACCCAACGTGCTCTAGAAGGTGTAAGTCAACTACCCTGGCCAGCAAGATCTCCGGAACTGTCCCCCATTGAGCATGTTTGGGACTGGATGAAGCGTCGTCTCACGCGGTCTGCACGTCCAGCACGAACGCTGGTGCAACTGAGGCGCCACGTGGAAATGGCATGGCAAGCCGTTCCACAGGACTACATCCAGCATCTCTACGATCGTCTCCATGGGAGAATAGCAGCCTGCATTGCTGCGAAAGGTGGATATACATTGTACTAGTGCCGACATTGTGCATGCTCTGTTGCCTGTGTCTATGTGCCTGTGGTTCTGTCAGTGTGATCATGTGATGTATCTGACCCCAGGAATGTGTCAATAAAGTTTCCCCTTCCTGGGACAATGAATGCACGGTGTTCTTATTTCTATTTCCAGGAGTGTTGCTTATAACTGCACGGGTCTGTGAGGATCGTACTGGAGGAAATGTGCATCAACACTTTAACACAAAGCCACTGGCAAATTTTAATAATTTTTTCCAAAGTTATGTCTAACTTGGCAAATCAGAAAAATTGATAAAATTTCATTGAAGTTAAATGTATAGTTGCAATAGGGACCGGCCTCTCAGGACCATGGTAGGTAAAGTGTTAATGAGACTCTAACACTCAGTATTGGTTTGAAGAGATAGTCACTCAAATCTGTGCTCGCTAGTGAAGACGCATTGCTGGATACTTAATTCATTTTCAGGTGTCTAACATGCTCTTTTATTCATTCTAATCAGTGCCGTGAACAAAACACTGTAAAATTTAATGTTGTTTTGCTCGATTCCCGCTGTGTACTATCCTGATGAAATATGCATCAAAAATGCAAACTTGCCCACTGATTTCGTTGCTTCTCTGTTGTGTAGCAGATGCAGACTTCACATTGTCTTGTGTAAAGATCTTGGAGAGAAGTGCTCCTTTTCTGTTCATTAAACGTTTCGTTTGACAGGAATCTAAGAGCACTGAACGATAGCAAAAATCATTCAGTTCCCCAAAATTCTAAACTGCGGCTTTTTACAGCCTCCACCATTGTTGAGAATTGCTTTAGAAATTTTTAATATGACATATTTAGAAATAAATTTATGTATTCTATGTCTGCTGTCATTACTAGAATGTTATTACATAACATATCTAGAATCTTTCTCTTTCTGGGTGCTATATTTTACACTGAGAAGAATACTGATGTCCACGTTTAAAATTGTTTTTCATCACAACTGACGTGTTGTTAGATACATAATGAAATATTTCGCTGTTATTACGTTAAACATCTTAAGCCTCTGACTGAGGTTCTTTAATAACAACGATTTTATTCTAGTGTTATTGCTGCTGACATACCTTATGCTTTAGTTACGACAAATTTTATATACCTGCGCTACAGCGCCTAGAAGGTTCAGTATCATGACTTCAGATGGACAGCACATTTTATTATTCCATGTTGATTCTACACGAAAATGCAGTTCTGTAATGCCTCATGTCTTCTCCATCCCTGTACTTGCCTGGTGTTCATAGGGAAAAAGAATATCTACGTCTTCAGAATTTTCCACATCTTCTAGGCATTCAATGAACTCACCTACATTGTTTTCCAACCCTGTAATATTCTGAAGAAACATATTAATTTTATTTTTCTCCAAGCGCTGCACTAATTTCTTTCAATACTCTCTGTCTGTCAGCTGACTGTAACGTAACAAATATGCCATATGTTTCCAGTAACGACAGTGGTTCTGCCTTGTGTGCTGTGGCCCCACTTACACTCTCTGCAAGTTGCTCAGCTAATCCTTTCTACCACCTCTTATTTAGATATGGGCCATGATTACTTTAGATAGATTAGAGACCATAGGAGGAGGATCGTTCATTCTTAGGACTGAGGCCGAAGTTGAATGAGACAATGAAGTTAACTGACCGCGTGTAACAGGTGTCGGTGAAAATAAGTTAATTGTTGGATGTTTTTACTGGCCACTCAATTGTGCTGCGACAGTTCTAGAGTCATTCAAAGAAAGTCTACAGTCTGTAACGTTTAAGGGCGCAGACAATGCAATGCTACCAGGCATAGATTTGGATGCCAATGGATTCATTGAAGGGGACTACAGACAGACAGTCAAGCGAAATACTTCTGAACACGTTTTCTCAAACTGTCTAGAGCTGCTACCCCGGTATCCCAAGCACAATGGTAATTTCTTAGAGCTTGTAGCTACAAATAAAACGAATCTTAACGATAATGTCAGTACTGAAACAGGGATTTCAATCATTATATCATTATAACAATTATGAGTACAAAAGTTAATAAATGAGTCGAAAAGCCTCGGAGAATATTTCTGATGGATTAAGAAGATAAACTGTTGTTAGCTTTCCACTGAGATAGAGAATTGACATCACTTAGTTCCAGAAAAATAGTTGTAGATGAATTATGGGCAAAGTTTAATCTGATTGTAAATCGTGATCTGGAGAGTTATGTGTCTAGTAAGTGAACAAACTATGGAAAAGACCCACCAGGGGTTGACTACGAAATTCAGAAGATACTGAGGAAGCAAAGACTGTTACAAATTCACAAATGACGCCATGTGAAGGTTATTAGAAATTCGAACAGCTGTCAAAAGATCTATGCACAAAGCATACAACACCTACCACCATGACACCTTAGCAAAAGATCTGGCAGCGAAACTGAGAAAGTTCTGGTTCTATGTAAAATTGCTAAGCGGGTCGCATGCATCCATTCAGTACCTAGTTGACCAACGTGGTGTGACAGTTGAAGATAGCAAAACGAAAGCCAAAGTTTTATATTTCAAGTTCAAGACATCGTTCACGCAGGAGGACCGTAAAAACACACTGTCATTTGAGTTCCGCAAGGACAACAAAGTAATAAGCATCCCTGGCCTAGAGAAACAGCTGAATTATTTGAAAACAAATAAATCACAAGGTCTGGATGGAATCCCAGTTCGAGTTTACTGAGAGTACTCAATGGCATGGGTCCCTTACCTACTCTGCATTCATGGTGAATCACTCGCCCAGCATAAATTCCCAGGTGACTGGAAAAAGTACAAGTGATTGTTAGTATGTAAGAAGCCAAAAGATCGGACCCCTAAAATGACAGACCGATATCCTTAATTTCGGTTTGCTTTAGAATCCTTGGACTTTTCTCAGTTCTAATACATTCAACTTTATACAGACATAGAAGCTTATATCCACGAATAGATAGCATTGTGAAACTCAGTTTTCCTTTTCTCGCATGATATATTGTGAACTATGGATGAAGGGTAACAGACAGATTCCATTTTTCTAGATTTAAGGAAAGCATTTGGCACAGTGCCCTATTGCAGCCTTTTAAGGAAGATACGAGCATATGGAATACGTTCAACGACTGCTTAAGAAATAGAACCCAGTGTGTTGTCGTTGACGGCGAGTCTTCATCAGTGACAAGTGTATCTACATCTACATAAAACTCCGCAAGCCAACGCACGGTGAGTGTGAAGGTAAGTCATTTCATTTCCTTTCTACTGACAGAAACAAGGAAGTTTCTCATATCTAATCATCGTGTTCCCCATGTGGAAGGTATGTTGATAGTAGGATCATTCTGCACTCAGCTTCAAATGCAGGTTCTCTAAAATTTCTCTTCATTCCTAGAGCTCACACTTGTGTTACTGAAGCATACACCTAACGCTTGAATGCTGATAGAACCTGCCTGTAAGAAATCTGGCAGCTCGCTTCTGATTGCTTCGAAGTCTTCCTTCAATCCTATCCAGTACAGATCTCAAACAAATGGGTAGTACTCAAGAACAGGCTGCACCAGTGTCCTATATGTGGTCTCCTTTACAGGTGAAAAACTCTCCCCTAAAATTCTCCCAATAAACCGAAAGTGACCATTCGCCTTCCCTAACACAGTTCTCACATCCTCATTCCATTTCATATCGCTTTGCAAAGTGTCAAGCAGAACACCACTAATGCTGTCTTCGAATATTATGGCTTTATTTTTCCTATTCATCAGTGTTAACTTACATTTTTCTACATTTAGAGCCATTCATTGCACAATCTAAAAAAATTTCTACATTTAGAGCCATTCATTGCACAAGCTAAAAATTTTTCCTAGGACATCTTGTATCATCCCATGGTCACTGATCTTCGACACCCTCCTGTACACCACAGCATCATCAGCTAACAAATGTAGATTGCTGCCCACCCAGTTATTGGCGAAATTTAATCTGCATACAGCAACAATATAAATTCTTTCTTAGTCCTTTAGAATGTTCATATTTAATGTTGTAAATGTAAAAAATTAATGGAAACTCATCATCCTGAAGGAACAACAAGAAAATGAACTTTGGAGGGACTGAAGCAATTTGCTCAGAATGTAAAACAAATGTTGTTAGACTCGTTAATAAAAAATTAAGAATGTTCATGATATAATTGTTTGTGAATAAACTATTAAGTAATTACAGAATCCTAAGAGAAAAACATAAAAAAGATTATTTGGTGTTAAAGTTTCAGGTTCACCTAGAATATAGCAATATTCTGAAAGTAATGAATCATCATGGTTGATTTCATTGAATGTAATAGCTTCTAAGAAATTGAACATACTTTCTTTTAATTTTTTGATATAGTTTCAGGGAATAAATATTTATTGACTAGAAAATCATAAGAAAAGCTCAAAAATTTTAAGTTATTAATACTTTTTCATTAAAACAACGTAACCCATAAGACTCTGAACATTTATCCTACATTGGACTGATAATTGTTTTGGATGACATAACTAAATATATTTTATATTGCAGTTTATTCAGATTTATGTGTAGCTTGAATATACTCCATTTAATAGAAACAAATGTTTAAAAAGTTGTTTCTTCAATCTATCATTGAGTTTAACACTTTTCATTAAAATTAATCTGTATAATTCACATTAACTAATAGATTATGATGATTTTTCATTTCATTTTGTATGTGCAACAACCTCTATCTTTTAATTTTTCTCTTTTACATGGAAGCCATCAGTAATTTAAAAACAATTTTCAGATAGCAGGATAAAAAATTAAATACTTGAAACTGGAAGCACATTCGTAATTTTAATTTACAGGAATATAAAACAGATGTTTGTAAGACATTACATAGAAAATGGTTTTAATAAGTACTATGCAAACTCTATAATTCTACTCGAATTCTGTGTGTAAGTGGAAGATTTTTCTGCATTTTATTTGAATAATAATTCATAATGAGGTATGAGTTATCAACATTCGAAGATATGTTCTTGCGTATTTATTGACAATGAAAGCAGAGTGTGACAAAACAACAAAACAAAATCTTTGTTTTTAGTAAAATCTATCATATGAAACAAACATACAAAAAATATCAAAATGTGTTCAGAAATACAAAAAACAACAATATATAGAATTATCAGATATAAGTTCAATTTATCTGAGTTAATAGAGAAATGTTTAACATGTCCATAAATTAAACCTTTTTATTCTTAATTCTCAAATCTATCACCTAAAAAAATATTCTGATAAATGTAAAACTTGTATTCTACTACATATCTTGAGTGTAAAATTATCTATATCTTGAACCTAATCACATTTTCATTATATTACATTTAATTAATTTATAATAATTTTTAATTCTATAGTGTTTCATTAGTCCACTGAAAATTTTCCTCTAATCCATGGGGACAAAACTGAGACACTTCACAATTGCTTAACTTCATGACTATTGTTAAAATATTATGTAACTGTATATTGTAAATGAAGACAGATGATTTAACTGATTTCATAATTAAACATAATATAAAGGCCAATACTTGGAAACAATTACCTTAATTTGAAGTGAAAATGATGAGAAAGTTATTTAAAATAATGAAACTAAACAATTCAAAGAATTTTTTCCATTTGCTACTAACACATTTGAGAAACAAAAACAAAGAAAACACTTTACAATATTTATTTGCAAAGAATCTGAAAAGTGATTACAAGCAAATTTTAGAGCATAGTTTAAACTTGCTTCATCCAATTTTCTGTCTGAATGCACCAAAACAAAAAAATTAAATTTGCATATTTGATTGAAAATCAATTTTATAGCTTTATGTAATTATAAGATGAAATTGTCTGTTTCTAAAGAATGGAATTTAAATTAGAGACATTTATGTATACAATCATGAATTTAAAAAAAATTCAGTAAATCTCATAAAAACTGAAATATAAAAATTGCAGCACAAATGTCAGAATATCCAGCTTATGTCCTGGTGGGAATCTTGATGAAATATTCATATTATAAATATTGATGAACAGATACTTTTCATTGAGAGCTTCATCTTACATCTATTTAGAAGGAAAAACAAAGACACATGCAAGTAGTAATTTTCAAAACAATGATCCAAATATTTGTAGTCATTAAATTCATCAGTATATAGTGTAAGTAAATATTCACATAGAATTTCGAATTATAAATTGTTCAACTCAATATGGGTCAAAAACGAAAACTCTGAATTTTCAGTTGTGATTTATTATATTAAAAAATTGCAACTTAGGTTGTTGTATCTATTGATGTTTATTCATTTGATAAAAACTATCCGGGATATCCATTGGAAATAGAGATATGTAAGCAATAAAGCATGTTAGTGTATTATATTTGTGAATTGAAAACGACTCCAATTGTTGCTGAATTAAAGATATACTTAAACTTGTTTCAGACATTATTACAAGAAACAAGCAATCAAAATGTATTTGTGATATTTGTTTGATCAATTTTAATGATACAGGATAATGATACAATTACATTTGAAATTATTTGGTTAATGAACCATTAAAAGTTGAGTTATTGGTTCAAAGTTCACACATACCTTTAAAAAATTCTCAACATACAGTGTTAATTCCATGTTATTTATGTTCAATTTTTCCATTTACTCTGAAATATGGGTAACTGACAACCTAATACAGAGAAATGGTATACAGTGAAACATAGAAAACATGTAGCAAGTGATTTTTGTTATTACATTCAATATATAATGAACCATATAAAGATATAAGTCTATGTAGAGGACGATTTTGTCAAAAAGAGAGTATGGAATATATAAGAAAGAGCGTTATGATTTTAGTAAAATAGTTTCTGAAACTGAAGAAATGTAACAATTAACATTTGCAGAACAATGAAGACAAAATAAATGGAAAAAATACCATATAGCTATCATTAATCACAAAAAAGAAAAAAGTTCACCATCATGGTCACTTCAGGGGAAAACTTACAGTTTTTGGACATGGCTGTTATTGAGCAACCATACACAAGTTTCAATATAGGTTTCAAAAGCCAATAGGTTGCATATAAGTGGTAGGTACATTGACCTATATTTCGACACCTTCTATGGGTGTCTACAGCCAATAAAATCTTGCTAGATCGTAAAATTACATTGCTAAAAAGCAATAGCCAGAATCTGGAGGAGCTACACTCAAGTATAAAATAGAATATAATGTTCTGACCATTGCCATGTGTACGCAGCTGGAAACATCTGAGTCTGTTTCTATCTTCTTTTGAAAACTGTTTGCATTCAGCCCACACAAGTCAGTTAAATAGAGGAATACCTTACTGTATCACTTCATTGTAATTTGCATGCTTGGCACATAACTTAACATAATGTCTCTCTTATCAACAGCACCCACTGATGCATTGCAGCTGACTATAGAGATGAGTTTCAGTTTATTTTGACCCGTTTTATCTACCTTGTCAGGTAACGGGTGAGTTGTGGCACACTGAAAATATTTTAAGTTTGGAGTTGGCATGGCCATACAGGCCTCTCGGCTAGCTGGGGCTCCAGAGCAACCCTGTGGTGCTGAACATTAGCCGGAGCAAGAGAGGTTACCCCAGAGTGTAGTACAGGCCAACCACATGGCTGGGAATTCTATGGTCACACTGTGTCAAGGACTGTGCTTTGTCTCGATGAAGGAGATTTGTATGCCGCGAGTGCCAAAGATGGTAGAATTTTTGAAACCATAATGGCAGACATTTCACAGTTCATGTAGAAGTTAATAATGGCCAGAGGAATCATGATACCTTAAAAAGAAACATGTACATTACCATTATTGGCATGACGATTCTGATGGTGTAGTCAGATTTTCAATATCTTTATTAGTTTAATTTTTAATATACCACTGTAAATTATACAAGTAATAACCAACAACGAACTTCCAAAATCTAAATGATTCATCCGATTTTGTCGACCGACATGTCTTTGGAAAGCTAATAGTGTAAACCTAAATTGGTGTGAATTACAGGCATGTAACGTGAATAGTACATGAGTTATTGGTGGTCAAAGTAGCCAATTACTATTGATCGCATTAGGCTATAAGTACTCCACAGTTACACAAGAAAACAGAAGCAGCATGCTTATAAGTGTATTTATTCGTCTATGTATGTTTATATCCGATTTATACTATTCATGAAAAAACTGGTCAAATACTTACTGTGTTTTATAAAGCACAGAGACATTAGGCTACTGGCCTACTTTTGTTTCTGTTTCTCTAATATATGTTTGTTTAATTTGTTTATGTATTAAATATGTATGTTAGAGTGTGCTTATGGTCCAGCCATAGGAAAATTAATCTAATTTCAAATTATTTAAATATAAATCCAGTATTTTTTATGTGTTTCAATATGTTGGTGAGTGTGCATTGGCTTCAAACTATTAAAACTTTTAATATTTCAACTCTGAGGGTACGTAGTGTTTTAATTTTTTTTTAAAGCACGCTGTTGGGGGCTGTATGGGATTCCTGCTCTGCAAAGTGGTAATTTCTTTGCTCTCTGTTATTCAGCGTACTATGGAAAGTGTAAAAATCCTTACAAAACCAGTAGAGATTTCTGGAGAATGAACGTCTCGCAAAACAGTGTGAGATGGGTTTTTTCCGAAAGTAGGTTTTCAGGAAATAGTGAAATGAGGCAGCAATTTTCACAATTAATACATGCTATCGATGGAGGTCGTAATCTATCACTTTAAAGGCAATTTGCGTGGGGGCTCAGAGTCTAAATAAGTTGAGTGCAGGGAATGGTAACGGTTAGTGCGTTTATCGGACAGCAGTATCAGAGACGGTTGGAACATGCAGTAACCGGCAGCATCTACAGTTACATCAGGCGACTTCTCCAGTGGTGGACGCAGTTGAACAGCAGTACGATGGCAACGTCTTCGAGTACTCCACGTCAGTCTCTGACGTCGACTTGCGCTACAACCGACGGCATCACCATGGCAGAGAGACCAGTCGCAGATCAGATTAGTAAGTGCCTGCGCAAACAGTGAGATAGTGTGTAACTCTGAAGTTAAAGCTCCACTTATACGTCTCGCGAATATAAAACAGTCGCCTAGTATGCGTAATTATGAAACCCGAAGTTAGCCGGTTAGTCTGAAATCAGAGCGAGAAAGTGTAGCTAATAGGAATTGAGGCATGGGGAATGAGTGTGGGGGAGGTATGATGTCTCAGCTAAAGCGAATGATCCAGGGATATACAATGGGCAAATAATATCAGTACAGTTCGAACAGGTGTGCGTATATTGCGAACAGATATGGGGACTTTGCAAACAGTAACAGATACAATTCGGACTGATATGGGTACAATGCGAACTGGAATAGGTTCAGCGGTGAAAGAGGAAGTTTAAAAAATTATGGGTAACCTTGAAAAAACAATTGATGATAAATTTAAATGTGTCTGAATGGATTTGGGGGAAATTATAGACGAAGTTGTAATAGTAAAATCTAAATTTGAATGAGTGGAAAAAGATCTTGGGGAATAAATGGATAAGATAGAGATGGGGCTTGGGGGCTAGGTAAGTGATGGCATAAAAACGCAAAATGCTCTTAAAAGCGATATAAATTTAGCAATTAGTGACATTGCCAATCGTGTAGGTGAGGGGGAGAAAGAAGTGGGCAAAATTAAAAATGAGTTGGGGTCCAGTATTGCAAGTGAAAATTAATTTAAAAATGAAAAGTGATTTAAATTCGTTAGTCTCCCAACAGGCCACGCCGGTTATAAATATCCCTTGGGCAAATACTGGATCCGTTGAATGTTACATAGATGAAGGAAGATATCACCCAGTAAATTTCTTGGCTGTCTGTAGGGACGCTTTTGTTCTCGGTATGTCGGACGAAACGAAAATAAAATTCGTTGAACAGCTTTTGGACGTAGACGGATAGTCTGGGGCAAATGTTAAATGTGTTCGTGCCAATCTTACGAAGAGTTCGAAAAGTGTTTTTTTAATAAATTTTGGAGAAATGCAAAACAGTTGCTGATCGAAAATGAATTTTTAAACGGGCCGAGTTACAAGTACGGTAATGGGACAATGAGAATGAGAGATTTTTTCAAGCGCGAACTTGGCAAGCTTATGAAAGTGAAACATCCATCCGGGGTTTTAACGGAAATCACCACGTTAAAAAGTCGATTACTCGAAAATTTGCAGTGGGATCTTGTCCGTAGTCCATGTGATTCCGTGGACGAATTTCTAGAATTTGTAGAAAAATTAAAGAGGGCTTTGAAGTTCAAACCTCAGAGCAAACAGTGTAGTAGCCATCAAAATGGGAATCCAAATAATCATCACCAAAATAATAATCATGAGAGAAATCAAAGGGATTCACAGAGAGATAGTAGGTGGAATGAGCAGAATGGCTGGCGAACGAACGGGAGTGATAACTTCCACGAACAAGACCAAAGTAAAGAAAGGAAAATTTAAGGGGAAAATTCGTGCGAAGTGCAATCGCGTAACAACCGGTCAGGTTTTTCGCCACATCTTAGGTCCAGGGATGGCTATCTCAACAAGTGATGAAAAGGACTGGAGATAATGGTAGTGGTAGAAGTGTTGATAGGTTTGGAGAAAGGCAACAAATATGTAATATGGAGTATGTCAGAGAGGAAGGCTAAGTAGTCATGTCCTTCAATAAAGCAGGAGCAGACGGAGGAAGCGTAGATTTATGAGAGATATGAGTAAAAGTAATGGAAATAAATTTGCGGGAAATGATGTAATTTATGAATGTGTAATGAATGAGTGTATAAATGGTGATGAATGGGAAGATTCAGTGGTTCAAAACGAAGTTAAAGAGGAGATGAATTTTGTGAAACGAATTGTGTGGAGAGTTCTGAAGAGGTATTAGCAATTAGCAACAATTGTAGTAAGGAAGGTATCGTAGTAACAAGTATTTGTGAGTCGATGTTACTGAAGGCGACGTAGCCTTGATCTCGCCAACTGCAATTGAGGGTCATTGTGTTTCGGCGGAAAGCGTCAGTGTTACTAAGGGAGGCTTGGAATTGGTCTCGCCAACAGTTGAAGCTAAAAACGTATCGGCGGAGGTAGACGATTTCTGTTTAAAGGGAAATAGTAATAGCAATTTATGTAATAATGGAAAAGCGACGGGTATTGATACTTCGGAGGAAGGAATTTATGCGTTTCTACTCACGAATGAAGGCGAAGTGAATGTGTGGATCCAAAACGTTTGTCAGAGAATGTATGTAAAGCAGGATAGGGGGTCAATCTGGATGAAAAGCGTGTACAAATGGCAGTGTGTGCTGATTTATGTCCGATCACAGCGGAATGTAGCAAGTCTGGACGTCCCAAAATGGTATGTCAAGATAGCAGCAATTTCTGCAAGGTAGCGGCGGAGGATAAAGTTGTGTACGATTCATGTAAAGGTAATTTGTCGACGGAGGAAAGTAAGGTTTCCGACGTAAATTTATGTAGTGATTTAAATGGTTTATCAGCAGATAAGGTTGCTGAGAGAAATATTTATGGTGATGATGGCATAGGCATCGATGTATTATTTAAGGAAGATAAAGTGTTTAACAGTGAATTAATGTGTCGTTTTGTTCAAGGTGCAAGTGTCGATATTTTGGAGGGGAAAAACATTAAAGTTGTGCATGCTGTGGGTAGTGAATCGGTGAATTGTGAGGAAGAACTAACAGAAAATTTGGAGAGGTGTGAAGTAAATAGTGTGGATGGGGGTGGTTTGTGTACTGAAGTTCGTAAGAATTGTTATATGAAGGATGAGTGTGATCTTAGAGTGACTGATTAGCGTTGGTACGGTTGAACATTACGGTCGTTACTGCCGCATATGTGGAAACGAGAGAAGTTTAAATTGCTAGAGGTTTAGAAAAGAGAAGGAATGAATTTGGGGCGCAGGAAGTATTTAATGAATTATTTTGGGATGAACATGAGGTTGAGGGATGGATAGAACAAGATGTGTGTACGCTAGAATTGGAAGAGAAGGGACGAGACGTAGAAAACGATTTATTAAGGGCGAGATATCTAGAACGAAAGGAAATAGTACATGTACAGCCAATTATTGAAATTAAAGTTGGCAAAGAAATGGTAGATGCACTTCTAGATTCAGGTGGTAATGCGTCAGCACTGTCGGTAAGTTTTATGAACATGATCAAAAATACGAAACTAGTAATCTTCCCAATTCACTAGCGTTCAGATTAAAACGGCAGTTGGTACGAGTAAGCCAGTAAGACAACAAATACTTTTAGAATTTAAATGTAGAGAAAATAAATTCGAGATAGAATGTTTTGTAGTGAGTGGTCTGGTAAAGAGGTAATTTTAGGAACTGACTTCCTGTGCGAATACAATACTTCTCTTAATTGTCTAGGGCAATTCCTAGAATTTGAATTTCATAGTGAAAAAGAGCAAGTAAAATTTAAAAGACGTTTAACAGGTGAAAATCAGATTGTTCATGCCACAGTTACTGTCGATTGAAGTTAGGAAGTCGAAATGCATAACAGAATTATGGAAGTGATTAATGCAGTCAAGGGTATATCAGAAAGGGAGAAGAAGCAGTTGTGTGGGTTGTTGTACCGCTACGAGGACGTATTATCGGATCGACCTGGTAAAATTACCGATTTCGAGTACTCTATAAAAATGAAACCTCACGAACCAGTAAAGTGCAAACCGTATGTAATACCTGTAGCTTATCGGGATGCCGTCAGAGTTAGATTGAAACAAATTTTGGATTGGGGTATAGCCGAACAATGTAGGAGCGATTAACACAATCATATAGATATTGTTAAAAAACGTGATAACTTGATCAGAACTGTATTAGATGCGAGAAAAATAAATAAAGTAGTTGTAAGGGAATTAGGCCAGCCTGGGATTATGGAGGATCTGCTGAAGGATTTTAATAAAATCAATATATTGTCCAGTGTTGATCTGACCTCGGGATTTTGGCAGATCCCTTTGGCAGAGGAAAGCAGACGGTACGCTTCTTTCCTTTTTGAAGGCCGAAGCTACCGGATTAGGAAAGTACCAACCGGTTTTACAATTTCTCTAGCAGTTTTTGTAAGAGCGTTGAGTTATGTGCTGGGGGAAAGCATAATGAGCAAACTCGTGATAGACGTTGGTGATATATTCCTCGCTACAGAAACGTGGAATAAGCATTATCGAGTTTTGGAAGAGATACTCATGGCTCTGAGATGAGGTGGACTGACTTTAAAGCTCTGAAAATGTGAATTTGTTCGAGCAGGAATTCAATTCCTTGGGCATATCCACACTTCGGAAGGAATTTTACCTAATTCCAAAAAATTAAAGTCCATTGCCGAATGTAAAAGACACAAAAATAGGAAACAACTGAAGTCATACTTGCGCTTGTGCGGCTTCTACAGAAAATTCTTGGGGAAGGGAGGAATGGATATTCGGAATTTAGGTAAATTATTAAAGAAACATGCAGCTTGGAGGTGGACCGAGGAATGTGAAACGGAGTTCCAGGGTATAAAGGATAAATTGTGCAATAGTAAGATGTTGTACTACCCCGATATTAATCTCTTTTTCTGTCTAGCTTCGGACAGTTCGGACTATGGAATAGGTTGTGAGCTATTTCAGGAATAGCTAGTCGATGGAAAAATTGAACACCGTAGTGTGGCATTCTCCAGCCGCATGCTAAATAAGCACGAAGAGGGATGCAGCATATCGGAGAAGAAGATTCTCGCTATGGTGCAAGGATTTAAGAAATTCCGCATGTATTTAGAGGGCAGAAAAGTGACAGTGTTGTCGGACCACAAGGCGCTGATTTATCTGCAGGACTTAATGCTTTGGGGAATGTTCATGCAGCAATTCGAATACGAAATCCGCTACATCAAGGGTACAGAACATTGTGTTGCCGATGCTCTGTCCAGATTACCAGTGGGGGCGGAAGACGATGGAAGGGAGGAAACGAACGAATTTAGGCAACTGTATATATGAAGGGTGTAGTGGGGGAGAAAGAAACTGGTGCGGTGTGCAAAGACATGCGGGCAACACAAAACGACGACCCCGAGCAGAAACACATTAATGTGAATTTCGACAGCAAGAGATACGAGAAAGTACCTAAATGTGTTATTCCGGCGGAAAGATGAATAGACGGACAAATGGAGACTGTGTTTTCCCAATAGGTATGTGGAAGAGTTAATAGACTACGTCAATCTAAGTCAGCGACATTACGGAGTCGAAAAGTGCACTGAAATTATCGAGGAATACGCCCACGTAAATAACCTGGCCAGACGGGACGACGCGCAGCTGCCGGCGTACGACTGTTGCAGCGGGACAAATAATGCACGTCCGCGGAACAGGGGCAAATGCAAGCATTATACCCACTAAAATGGGAGAGTTACTGGCTGTGGGAAATTTTGGCCCTCCACCCACTGGATGCGGTGACATGAAGTACATCTTTATTTTCGTGGACATGCTCTCTAAGTTCATTAAACTGTAGGCGATATGAAAAGCGAGTACTAAAACTCTGATCGCCAAACTGGAGAAGGATTTCTTCAAGAATATTGTAAAACCAATAAGGCTGATGTCTGACAACAGATCACCGTCTGCTTCAAACGGTGGTGGTGGTTAGTGTTTAACGTCCCGTCGACAACGAGGTTATTAGAGACGGAGCGCAAGCTCGGGTGAGGGAAGGATTGGGAAGGAAATCGGCCGTGCCCTTTCAAAGAAACCATCCCGGCATTTGCTTGAAACGATTTAGGGAAATCACGGAAAACCTAAATCAGGATGGCCGGAGACGGGTTGCTTCAAACGGCTGAAACACGTTCATAAACGACCAGGGTGTGCAACATATCCGTATACCACCCAGCGAGCAACCCATGTAAAGGGTATGTGCATGAAGTAGGACAGTTATGTAGGAGGTGTGTCAGGAATCGTAATTCCAATTGGGTAGAATACGTGAGCGCTTTTGAGGACGTACTCAACAGCGTTAAATTGTAAGGCTACAGGCTACTCACCTTTGGAAGTTCCTACTCACAGAAACGACAGATTTGCCGTCGGGGAAAGCTGAATCGGCTGCTGAAAGAGAGAGGGCAATAACAGCCTGCATGAAGAAGTTAGCCGCTGAAAGGAAAAGGCGACACGATGGACGATACAAGCCAATGAGGAACAAAGTGGGGGACAAAGTGCTTGTATGCACCAAAGACCGTTCCAGAGAAGTGGGAGGGGAGATTAAGAAATTATTCGAGTTTTACTATGGACCACTTGTTGTGGCAGAGTGCCCTCAGCCACATGCATACCGTTTAAAATACCCTGTCTCAGTAAAACCTTTGGGACTAAGAAACGTGACAGAGTTAAGGCTGTATAAAAAAAGGAGCGAAATGAAAAACTGTTTTAATTTGTAATTAGTGGTAGTAATTTTAAAGGGATAATTTCATATGTTTTACTTCGGGACTCATTTTAAATTTGTTAGTTTATTGTGGCACTGTACGTGTGCAAGGGGGGGGGAGTTTAGACACTGAGGGTACGTGGAGGTCAATGACCTGGTGGATTTGAGTAAAATCTGTATTGATTTATGTTTTGTTTAAGAGTGTGGCAAAGAATTTAGTGGTCAATTTGAAGGGTATTAAAATTGTAATTGTATGTGCACGCATTTTTTTGGTGCATGGAGGTAGGAAGGATTTATTAAAGTCAAATAAATAAAACTTATGGGAATTTGAGCTTACTGTGATTCAGTCTTGTGCCTTGTGACTTTGTTCCTAAAGTATCGTTTTCTGCTGGAGGGAATCTTTAGTTTTTAGTTTTTTGTTTAAGCAAGTAACACACCAAGAAGCAATAAATTTTCGTAGGCTCTACGTGCTTCCATCGTGTAAATCTGCTGAGTACTGTTACCATATTTTTGGTAAGAAAGGTATATTACGTGGCAGAAACAGATTCGATAGAGAGAAGTAATTCAAATGACGAAAGTACAAAAAATATTCCAAATGACTTGCTAACTGACTGAAGTCTGAACCAATACGCCTAAATGTGTTCAAGAAATGGTGGTCTTTCGTCACAGGATTGTTAACCGATCAAACATACGTGTTTTTTCGCTCTCTACTTCTGCTTTTCTTTCTTCAAGAGAAAAGTATTCTGAAAAAGTTCCTCGTGGTGTTGAAGAATCAGCTGCAGAACCACACATTTTGAGATCTTTTCCAAAGAGAGGTTCGAGGTATCACCAACATCTTCATCAGTGATACTGATGATGATTTTCATGACTTTCGTGTCTGATAAATAACGTTCCAACATGACAAAGGCAATATAAGCACACGTTGTGTCACCAAATGCAAAAAAAGGACTGGCTCTGTGCACGACTCATAATCAGAAAGCGCCTGGGAGCAGACAAAAGCTTTACTGTTTTCTGACTTAACGTAGAAGAGCAGCTAATGATAGCACTGCCATGAATTCTGAAACAAGGGTAACAGCAAGTTACCATTATATTGTGCTTGTCTATCTGCTCCCTCGCACAGGCATACAAGAATGCTCTTAGTCATCAGATCTTCCTAATCGCATGGAATAATGGAATGCCCGTAGCCATCTAGTCATTCTACCACCCACGCATACATGTACGCCCTTAGCCATTTGGGCAATCTATCTGCTGGGCACAAATATATGGATGTAGCCATGAAAGGGTTGATACTAAGTTATGAAAGATGTATTAGTTTTGGTAAACAAAGAAAAAACTTCAAAATGTGATTTATTGACACATTTAAATTTATGGATTCAAGCTTTAATAAATTATCATTAAATCTGTGGAATGATTACATGACAAACATAAGAAAATATTTCCAGCAAAAATCTGGTAAATTTAGTAAGCCCAAAATGTGCACATCTTTATGATTATGTGGATAGTTGGATAAAATTTTAATATAGCAATCTCCCACCAAAACAAGATTCTTACAATAAATTAAATGAATATGACATAAGTGATCAAGATAACTAACACACGAAATTAGTTTTGGAACAATTTAATATAAATCTTGGCGAATATCACGATTTACATCTTAAAATTGATTTTTTATTATTATCTGATGTTTCCAAATATTTTAGAAGAACTTATATACAAGTCTCGTATTATGCAGTGCCTGGTTTAACCATTGATTCGATGTTAACAATGACTAAAGTAAAATAAAAATTACTACCTGATTATAAGATGCTTCTAATGATTGTAAAAGGAATTACAGGTGGAATAACTGAGTGTTGAAAGAGATATGTTAAAACAAGTAATACGTTTTTCAAACACTACTATTCAAAGAAGAAATCACATTATTTAACATATTTAGATGCCAAAAATAGCCTTTCCTAAGGGCCTATTCAAAAATATATCACAGTTTACCATTCACACTACGTTATTAATTACATAACACAACATTGACATTGACGCTCCCAGCACTTAGTGCACGTACTCGAGGTAATGGAATACATCCATGTGCTGATGTTGACAGAGGACAAATTTAAACGTAAGTAAAATGCACAGCTGTCATTCTGTCAACCATCATCAACTGACGAATTCTGTGAGTAGAATGTATACCAATGAAGAAAAGGCAGAAATCCTACTTATCTACGGGGCATGTAAGTTAGCAGAACAGTAATTGCAATACTCTTTCTTATATATAGGTACATTTAGTACAGTATGAGCAGCGCATGGCTCCTGCTTGTGCCACCTCTTATTTAACATCCTGTTCTTGCCTTACTGCCACCTTGTTATGTTAGTTTCAATTACTTGTGTCACTGAGTTGCTGTTTTGCCTGCCCATAAGTGGCAGCAGCAGCGCTTATCGATGTAAGCCCTGCCACATTATCTTTGCTACACAGCTATTACTCCCAGGTAGTTGTGTGTTGTGAGTCAGTTGGAACGCGCCAGCAGTTAGTTTGGACCTGGGAGTGTTTGAATTGGCGCGCAGCACAAGTTCAGTCAGGGCGTGGCAGTAGTGAGGTCCGGACTGCCATGAATCGCCCAACGGTTTCCAACACACGTGATTGGAGTGGGGACGACTTTGGTTGGTCGTAGGTCGGTCGTCTTGCCAGACAACGTATATTTGGCCAGCGATCGCTTATGGGTTGGTTGTGTGTGCCAACTAGTGATTCATCCCTGTTATTGCACAGTCACTGGCGTTAGCATTGTCTAGTTCTTCATGCAAGTGTTCGTGAAACTGTGTGTATTTTGTGTGATTTTGACTGACAAGTTATTTGAAATGTTATCGGTGTTCTGCCTCAGAGCAGTCGGTTAGTGTGGTTCAGACAGGAAATCTCTGTGCGGCGCAGTGGGCTGGGCCCGCTGGTGGTCTTTACACTGGTTCAAAGTGTGTGGGAGCTGTTCCGATTACTACGAGGTTCTTGGCTCACCGACCCAGGACATCAAAGTTGAGTGGTGATTTAATTCCCGAAGCTAGTCCGTTCACATTGTGCCGTTGGTTTTCATGGTTGGCTATTGGGAATATTCCCATGAGCAGCAGCGAGTGTTCAAGTTGGCGAATGATTGGCCACCATCTGGTGGAGTTTAACTCTATTTTGGTTATTTGAAGTCGAAGTGCACCAGCGGAATTTTCTGCCTTGCGTCCACTAGCGTTCCGGTTCCCTGGCTGCTGATGTAGAATTCAGGCAGTGTCCTTTCCTCACCGTGTTGTCGCTGTCCAACACGTGTATGTAGTTTTGACAGCTTATGCATACTTGGTTATGTGCGGCTAGGCCTTTAAAGTTTTGGCTTTGGAGTTCCTTGTGTACTGGTCAGGTGGAAAATAAGTTGTCTTGTCGTGGGTCCGTTGACAGCCTCTTGGTTGGGTTGGTGGCGGATCGGATATAGTTATGCCAACTATCTGTCTCCCCTAAGGAAACATGACTACTTCAAGTGCAGACCGACCCTCGGAAACTTCTGAGCGCCGGTGGCTGTACTGCTTTTTCTTATTGGTGTTTGATTGTGTATTTTAATGGCTCATAGCCGATGGTCTGAATTTGTACGCTTTTAGTTGGGTTTTAAATAATGGTGGTGGTGGTGTTGGTGGTTAGTGTTTAACGTCCCGTCGACAACGAGGTCATTAGAGACGGAGCGCAAGCTCGGGTTACGGAAGGATTGGGAAGGAAATCAGCCGTGCCCTTTCAAAGGAACCATCCCCGCAATTGCCTGAAACGATTTACGGAAATCACGGAAAACCGAAGTCAGCATGGCCGGAGACGGCATTGAACCGTCGTCCTTCCGAATGCGAGTCCAGTGTGCTAACCACTGTGCCATCTCGCTCGGTTTTAAATAATCGGCCTGCAGGTGTTTTAAAATAGAAAGTTCCTCACTTGTCAAGTCTTAGATTGTTTCGGCCTTCAGCCTCAACTGAAATATTATTTAAGGGTAAAACTTTGCGCTTTCTGCCTTTTAAAAATTTATTGTAGCTGTGTTTTTCAATCATGGGCCTTCAGCCGTCTTAATATTACAATTCCTTACTTGCTAATTCTTACATTGTTAGGGCCTTCAGCCTGATTTAAAAAGAAATTATTTAAGGATTTAAGGCTTTCTACCATGTAAAAATTTATTCTAGTTGCGTTTCGAATCATGAGTCTTCAGCGTTTTTAAAAGTAAAATTACTTATTGTTAAGTATTAGATTCTTAGGGCCTTCAGCCAGCTTTTTAAAAAAATTATTAAAGGATAAAACTCTGAGCATTCTGCCTTTGAAAATTTATTGCAGTCGTGTTTCTCAATCATGGGCCTTCAGCCCTTGAGCCATAAGATTGTGTCGATAGTTAAGCTAAGGAATTTGCACTGTAATGTTTGGGCAACTAAATAAAGTTATAAGGGTTTTTGTGTGACTGGCAACCTGTCATTTTGGCCCCTTTCCACAATTACAACTACCTGTATTGTCCTGCGGATTCTACCAGGCGTTTCACAGTAGTTTGATCCTTTTAAAAAGTGTTGTGTAGAGTATACAAGCAGTAAAGATTGTCCTTCCGTCAAGCTGTGTTGACGTATTTTGATAAGATCGTGCTTTTGGTGAAATTTTACTATTTTTCAAAATTTGTGAAGAAATTTGTTGGGAACAGCAATATAAGTCCACTAAAAATGGTAACGAAAAGATGAATCACCTGAAATCCAGCTCCTTCAAGTCGTACACAGGACACAGGAAGCAGTAGACACAGGTTCCCAGGTTGATGCCGTGTTTAATGCCTTCTGGAAGGCGTTCGATACAGACGCGTGCTGCCGCCTAATGACCAAAGCCGAAGTTACGGAATGCCAGACTAGCCGTGTGATTGGATTGAGTAGTGTTATCGCCGTCCCGACCGACGTGGGAGTGAAAGAGCTAGCGGGCGAGTCACCTGCACACATCACGAGGGTCTCTAAGGACACCCACATACACTTGCAACTTACGAGTGGCGCCATGGTAAACTTTGAGTTCGACGTGTAAATTGAAAATAACCACTCTGCTTTTTTTAACACCATTCATGTGGAAGACACAGTCTTGTGAAAGTAGTTGATTCCTTTGAAACAGATTGTACATTTATGAGAACGAGAACGCTTTTGACTTGCTTGTAAGACGTAAATAAGACAGGAGACGCTGACAGAGCGATTCCCGACTGAATCGAATGAAAGGGATGTCAAGATGGCACCTGAATTTGCTGCTCCTTTTTGAAAACGTGGATGTGACACTGAACTTTACACGTCGCACAGTGGGAAATTCGGTTACTGCCTCCTAATATAAACGACGCAAGGCGGCGCCCCCGACTTCTCAGCGCCTCAGCCGAGACTTTCGCTTTGGTGTCGACAGGTTCGGCTTGCCTTTTGGACACGTTCGCTTCTTGCGTCGCGTCTGCAACTCGGTTCACTTCACGCATCGTTGCCGTCGCTGCTTCATAGGCATGTCGACAAGGCGCAAAGTATACACGTGCGTATGTGTGAGTGCGTGCGCGCGCGCATGTGTGTGTGCGTGTAAGAGAGAGAGAGAGAAAGAGAGAGAGACAGAGAAAGAGAGAGAGAGAGACAGAGAGAGAGAACGAGAGAAAGTGAAAGAGAGAGAGAGAGAGAGAGAGAGACGGTGAGATGTATTGAAAAGTCCCCTACATACACAACACGTACTTGTATATTTTATTTATTTATTGACACAACAAATTCTATTGGACCAAATTGAGGAATCTCCAAGACAATGAAACGTGTGAGTACATGAAAGTAATAACAGGTAACAATAAATTGTTTATGAACACAAAAAGCCCAGCCGTAAGTTCAATTAAACACAATCAACAATACAAAAGTACCACCTTAATTTTTCAAGTAACTCCTCCATAGAATAGAAGGAGTGACCCAAGCGGAAACTCTTCAGTTTCGATTTGAAAGTGCATGGATTCTGCTGTGATTTTTTAATTCTAGTGGTAGCTGATTGAAAGTGGATGCAGCAGCGTACTGCACATCGTTCTGCACAAGAGTTTAGAATGTCCGATCGAAATGCAGGTTTGATTTCTGCTGAATATTAACTGAGTGAAAGCTGCTTATTCTTGGGAATAAGCTAATTGTTATATATATATATATATATATATATCCCCATGAACCATGGACATTGTCGTTGGTGGGGAGGCTTACGTGCCTCAGCGATACAGATAGCCCTACCGTAGGTACAACCACAACGGAGGGGTATCTGTTGAGAGGCCAGACAAACGTGTGGTTCCTGAAGAGGGGCAGCAGCCTTTTCAGTACTTGCAAGGGCAACAGTCTGGATGATTGACTGATCTGGCCTTGTAACAATAACCAAAACGGCCTTGCTGTGCTGGTACTGCGAACGGCTGAAAGCAAGGGGAAACTACGGCCGTAATTTTTCCCGAGGGCATGCAGCTTTACTGTATGATTAAATGATGATGGCGTCCTCTTAGGTAAAATATTCCGGAAGTAAAATAGTCCCCCATTCGGATCTCCGGGCGGGGCCTACTCAAGAGGATGCCGTTATCAGGAGAAAGAAAACTGGCGTTCTACGGATCGGAGCGTGGAATGTCAGATCCCTTAATTGGACAGGTAGTTAAAAAATTTAAAAAGGGAAATGGATAGGTTAAAGTTAGATATAGTAGGAATTAGTGAAGTTCGGTGGCAGGAGGAACAAGACTTCTGGTCCGGTGACTACAGGGTTATAAACACAAAATCAAATAGGGGTAATGCAGGAGTAGGTTTAATAATGAATAGGAAAATAGGAATGCGGGTAAGCTACCACAAACAGCATAGTGAACGCATTATTGTGGCCAAGATAGATAAGAAGCCCACACCTACTACAGTAGTACAAGTTTATATGCCAGCTAGCTCTGCAGATGACGAAAAAATTGAAGAAATGTATGATGAAATAAAAGAAATTATTCAGATAGTGAAGGGAGACGAAAATTTAATAGTCATGGGTGACTGGAATTCGAGTGTAGGAAAAGAGAGAGAAGAAAACGTAGTAGGTGAATATGGATTGGGGCTAAGAAATGAAAGAGGAAGCCGCCTGGTAGAATTTTGCACAGAGGACAGCTAACACTTGGTTTAAGAATCATGAAAGAAGGTTGTATACATGGAAGAACCCTGGAGATATTAAAGGTATCAAATTGATTATATAATGGCAAGACAGAAATTTAGGAACCAGGTTTTAAATTGTAAGACATTTCCAGGGGCAGATGTGGACTCTGACCACAATCTATTGGTTATGAACTGTAGATTAAAACTGAAGAAACTGCAAAAAGGTGGGAATTTAAGGAGATGGGACCTGGATAAACTGAAAGAACCGGAGGTTGTGCAGAGTTTCAGGGAGAGCATAAGGGAACAATTGACAGATATGGAGGAAAGAAATACAGTAGAAGAAGAATGGGTAGCTTTGAGGGATGAAGTAGTGAAGGCAGCAGAGGATCAAGTAGGTAAAAAGACGAGGGCTAGTAGAAATCCTTGGATAACAGAAGAAATATTGAATTTAATTGATGAAAGGAGAAAATATAAAAATGCAGTAAATGAAGCAGGCAAAAAGGAATACAAACGTCTCAAAAATGAGACCGACAGGAAGTGCAAAATAGCTAAGTAGGGATGGCTAGAGGACAAATGTAAGGATGTAGAGGCTTATCTCACTAGGGGTAAGATAGATACTGCCTACAGGAAAATTAAGGAGACCTTTGAAGAAAAGAGAACCACTTGTGTGAATATCAAGAGCTCAGTTGGAAACCGAGTTCTAAGCAAAGAAGGGAAAGCAGAAAGGTGGAAGGAGTATATAGAGGGTCTATACAAGTGCGATGTACTTGAGGACAATATTATGGAAATGGAAGAGGATGTAGATGAAGATGAATTGGGAGATACGATACTGCGTGAAGAGTTTGACAGAGCACTGAAAGACCTGAGTCGAAACAAGGCCCCCGGATTAGACAACATTCCAATGGAACTACTGACGGCCTTGGGAGAGCCAGTCCTGACAAAACTGTACCATATGGTGAGCAAGATGTATGAAACAGGCGAAATTCCCTCAGATTTCAAGAAGAATATAATAATTCTAATCCCAAAGAAAGCAGGTGTTGACACATGTGAAAATTACCGAACTATCAGTTTAATAAGTCACAGCTGCAAATACTAACTTGAATTCCTTACAGACGAATGGAAAAACTAGTAGAAGACGACCTCGGGGAAGATCAGTTTGGATTCCGTAGAAATACTGGAACACGTGAGGCAATACTAACCTTACGACTTATCTTAGAAGAAAGATTAAGGAAAGGCAAACCTACGCTTCTAGCATTTGTAGACTTAGAGAAAGCTTTTGACAATGTTGACTCGAATACTATCTTTCAAATTCTAAAGGTGGCAGGGGTAAAATACAGGGAGCGAAAGGCTATTTACAATTTGTACAGAAACCAGATGGCAGTTATAAGAGTGGAGGGACATAAAAGGGAAGCAGTGGTTGGGAAGGGAGTAAGACAGGGTTGCAGCCTCTCCCCAATGTTATTCAATCAGTATATTGAGCAAGCAGTAATGGAAACAAAAGAAAAATTTGGAGTAGGTATTAAAATTCATAGAGACGAAGTAAAAACTTTGAGGTTCGCCGATGATATTGTAATTCTGGAAGAGCAGTTGAATGGAATGGACAGTGTCTTAAAAGGAGGATGAACACAAACAAAAGCAAAACGAGAATAATGGAATGTAGTCGAATTAAGTCGGGAGATGCTGAGGGAATTAGATTAGGAAATGAGACACTTAAAGTAGTAAAGGAGTTTTGCTATTTGGGGAGCAAAATAACTGATGATGGTCGAAGTAGAGAGGATATAAAATGTAGACTGGCAATGGCAAGGAAAGCGTTTCTGAAGAAGAGAAATTTGTTAACATTGAGTATAGATTTAAGTGTCAGGAAGTCATTTCTGAAAGTATTTGTATGGAGTGTAGCCATGTATGGAAGTGAAACATGGATGATAAATAGTTTGGACAAGAAGAGAATAGAAGCTTTCGAAATGTGGTGCTACAGAAGAATGCTGAAGATTAGATGGGTAGATCACATAACTAATGAGGAAGTATTGAATAGGATTGTGGAGAAGAGAACTTCGTGGCACAACTTGACCAGAAGAAGGGATCGGTTGGTAGGACATGTTCTGAGGCATCAAGGGATCACCAATTTAGTATTGGAGGGCAGCGTGGAGGATAAAAATCATAGAGGGAGACCATGAGATGTATACACTAAGCAGATTCAGAAGGATGTAGGTTGCAGTAGGTACTGGGAGATGAAGAAGCTTGCACAGCATAGAGCAGCATGGAGAGCTGCATCAAACCACTCTCAGGACTGAAGACATATATATATATTGATTGAGAGACCAATGGCAAAATACTCAGACTCGTGAACTGGGGTCGACAAGAGGGTCGTGAACAGCCCGTTTTTGAGCCACAAATATCCCTTTATAATGGGAAGAGTTACCCCTGAATGTAATACCATACGACATAACCGAAGGAAAATAAGCAGAGTAGATTAATTTTCGTGCCAAACGATCACTCACTTAAGATACCGTTCGAATAGTAAAAATGGCAGCATTAAGTTTTTGAACAAGGTCCTGAGCATGGGCTTCCCACAACAGTTTACTATCTATTTGAAGACCTAGAAATTTGTGCATTTCAGGTACACTAATCATATGCCCATTTCGTGAAAATAAAACGTCAGATTTTGTTGAATTGTGTGTTAGAAACTTTAATAGCTGTGTCTTACTGTCATTTAGCGTTAGTTTATTTTCTACAGGCCACGAAGTTAGGTCATGAGCCAGTGGTGCACACGACATCTTTTACTACCAGGATAGCGTCATCAGCAAACAGAAATATTTTACAGTTACCCAGAGGGCATATCATTTATATAAGTAACGAACAAGAGTGGCCCCAAAATTGATCCCTGGGGAACACCCCGTCCCGCTCCCCTCCCAGTGGGCTGTACCCCAGTCAGACGCAACATTACAGCCCTTCTCAACACTATGAATGATAATCTTTTGCTGTCTTTTGCTAAAGTAAGAGGTGAACCAGTTATGAGCTACTCCCTGTATTCCAAAATGATCCAACTTCTGGAGCAATATTTTGTGATTAATACAATCAAATGCCTTAGTTAAATCAAAATATTATGCCTAGCGTTCGGAACCTTTTGTTTAAACCATCCAGTATCTCACAGAGAAAAGAGAATACAGCATTTTCAGTTCTAAAACAAGTAGTGTGAAATAAAACGATCTTCATACACAGCCTTTTCAATAACTTTAGCAAACACTGATGGCACAGAAATAGGTCTAAAATCGACTTCATTACCCCTATTTATAAAGTGGCTTTACTACTGAGTACTATAATCATTCAGGAAACTGACCATTCCTAAAGGAAAAATTACAAATATGGCTAAATACAGGGCTAACATGTGCAGCACAGTACTTTAATATTCTGATTGGCACCTCATCATATCCATGAGAGTCCTCAGTTTTCAGTGATTTAACTAGTGACTCAATCTCCGCCTTGTCTATATCACACAAGAGTATTTCAGACATCAATCTCGGAAAGGCATTTGCCAAGAGATTTATATGATTCCCTGTAGAAACTAAATTTTTATGTAATTCACCAGAAACGATCAGAAAATGATTATTAAATATTGTATCTATATCTGATTTATCAGTCATAGAAACCTTATTCAACTACGACTTGTCTTCCATTAGTTGATCGCTCCAAACTTCCATTACATTATGCAGTCATGTGCAAATCTTAAGGACGAAAGTAATTTTGGCAGTATGTATCACTGCCAAGTAACGTGGTCGATGAAACTTTGACCATGGATAGAAAGAACTGACATAGCACATTACAGGAGGTAACTGAAAGGAGCACTCAATGGGACGAACAGGAATGACGTTTTTGTTCAAAGACAGTAACTACGCAGACGTAACCGTGATTTATGATGCTCCGCTGGATAGTACAAAAGGTGGTACATCATTCTTAATAGTGTGTGTGAACATCGTGCATGTCCTGGAACGTGCTCACATCGCTAGTCAGAAGTCTGATAAGGTGTTTTTGTGGTAGGCTGTTCGATTCCTAGACCAGCGCGGTTCACAATTGGTAGATGATTGTTGGTGCATGTGGAAGTGCTGCAGTACGTCTCCCCTACGCATCCTGAACCTGCTCGACGGGGTTTGTGTCAGGACAATGGGCAGACCAGTGCATTTGACTATTATCGTCCGTTCCAACAGGTCTTCCACTTGCTCTGATTGATGCTGTCACTCATTGACATCCATGAAAATGAAGTCAGGACCGAATGGAACCATGAAAATAAAGAAGGAGTACAGTGTCACAATAAGACTGACCGGTGAGTCTTGTATGTTCGAAAAGTTCGAGGTCAGTACACCCTTGCAACATTACGCCTCCCATCATCAGGACACCTAGGCCACAAAACCGATTACATTCGACAACTTTTCTCGGTGCATTACCAGCTGCCATATCTCGCCATACTAGTGTGTGTCCAAAATCCCTAATCAGACTGGATCGGCTGTCACCTGAGAAGAGCATGCATTCACGGTCCTGGGTTATCCATTCCCTAACTCTAGGCACCACAGAAAATGGTGCTGGTGATGTACGGGAGTCAATGGAACACAATGTACCGGTCGTCGAGCAGAGAATCCTCCCCATGCAGTCGCCGTGCCGCCATGGAGCGTGAGATAGCGTACATTGCAGTCCTGATAAATGTAGCTGCAATTTCACACGTTCCTTCACTTCAGTTCATTCTTGCGTATCGTACAATGTAGCGATAGTTGACAACGGTGACCACCTCCCCTCCTTCGGCCTACAGCTACAGTGGTTCGAAATGCTCATGAAATAATGCTGTTAGCAATACCAAAATTTTGGACTGCAAGCGTCGCACTTTGTGTTTCTTTTCCTTTCCCGATGCACCATCTAAGAACCCTACCACAACAAAGGTCAAAAATTAATTATGGTTGTAGCGTTGCTCTCGCTGCTAAATATTGCATTTTCGGGCAACAACAAAGTTATATTATGTGGTAGGTGTCATTAGAGCACTGTGAATAATGTCATTTCTTGAAATAATGGATAAACTAGGCACTCATGTTTTCGTGTTTCCCACGCTGGTCTCGTTGTGAACTCATGGCTCAATCGTCGAAAATCTAGGTAGTGATGATTCTAAGCTCGGATGCAAAGAGGCCTAGGTGTTACTCTGCGATATTCAAAAGTTCATTGATGTGTTACATAAACCATTCTTGAAAATTTAACTTTTCCAAGTTAGGACAATGGTGACGTAAAAAAGTTATCAGCACTCCGAATTTAAGTTACACTTCTTTTTTATTAATTTTGTTGCAATATCACGTAACTCGTTCCAAAACATCACTTCACAATGTAAAACATACTTGAAAATATCTTCCTCATTGTTAAAGTTCACATTTCACAAACTGACTACAGTTTGCGTCTTTTTAACACGACGACCAAAGCTTGACTCTCTAATAACAGCTTACGCGACCAAAAATCAGAGTTACAAGTACTTCAAAGATCTTAGTGACGAAAGAAAGAATACACATAAGAATAATATCATTGCGATATATACTCATATCGATGTATCGAAGTACCTCTACATTAATGAAATCAAATCTGAATGTTCTCACAGAAATATGTTAACTATTTTACAGAAACACAGTAGAATATTGCTGATATCGAGAGGTTGAGGTGAGGTGCCGTAATGGTTACGTAATTCAAGTACCATTACAACCACTACCGTCTGAAGTCATCCAGACTTTGTCTCTGGGCTATGATGTAATGAAAGACAGCAGCACACGGCTCTGTAACTTCTTGCTGACTGATACGCACACACATAATACGCGTTCTCGCCTCTTTTTGCGGGGTCTGCCTCAGTTGGACTATAGTCACCCTGACCTCACGCCATACGACGTCCAATTTTCTGAACACAGCTGGGACACATGTGGCAACATGATCCCGCATTTCCATTCACTTCCACCGACTAATTAATACAATCCCAGGTCACGTTAATGCAACGACCGCTTTTGTTTGACGTCTGCTTGGCAATAGCCTCTCACAGATGCCAAGTGGCAGCAGTAGCAGTGGACGGTATTAAATCGTGTCGTGGGAAAGCGGAAAACAGTGCACTGGTTGTCATATGCAGAGATGGAGTGATTTATGTGACATCCAAACTGACATTATGTTGTGTCATTTTGGAGAACGGCACTTTTTTATGCCTTTCCTTACTAAAAGAGAGATCTGTTGGCGTGTTAGGAACCAGGATGTCTTCATATGACTGTTTATAAAGTAGTTTGTCATTTTTTTGTAATTGTCTGCAGATGTCAGAACCTCAGAATGCAATAATTGCTTGTCCGTGATTGGCTGCAGTGCGGGAAAACCCGTGAGCCTTACAGCCCAGCGAGGCTACAGTAAATAGCCCTAGCTGGCCGTTGAGAGTACACCCGACAGCCTTTACCAAAATACTGATATTGTTAAAAGGAAGAGTAGAGTCACGGAAGTGTTCAAAATTTAGTGATAGTACCATTCGTACCGGACGACAAGTCGCTGGTACCAAGAAGGGCATAGTGTTGGGCACAGCAGTTGTCGAAATCCAACTAACGTGTGCGGTGAGTCGTAACGATAAGAAATCACCGGATATATGTATGTCTTTACAGGTTTCTTGCACTATGTATTTTGGGAGGCTTTGGTTTGCTTTCTTCGTGGTTGACTAGTTAGGTTTAGGTTAGAGGCACGGTTCTGCTGGGAAATCGGTGACAACGCATTACAGTTCATCGACACTGGAACTATTTGCAATTATTTATTGGTAGGGAAGTAGCGGACGAGCTGTAAGAAACAAGACATAAAGATTGTGACTTTTGGTTTAACGCTAGCGGCCTAGAATCTGTTCCTTCAACGCTGTAAATCTAGAGATTCTTTCGGTGGCACATTCTGAGATAGTGAAGTTGGTGCCTGTTTTGCGGATGATGACTTGTATATAAACAATTTCAGTTGCGGTCGCTGCAAAAAAAATGTTAAAAAAATAATGATGAGTTGGTATTTTGAGGCTTTAGGGTAGTAACCCACAAGCGTTACTTTATTCTGATTGACCCTAGAGTACGTATACGGAAGTTTGGCTTGTTCCTACAGCCTCCATTTCACCGTTTTCGTAAATATCTGCCCTAGCAGTGTTAAAGGTAGACCACAAACCCTGAAGAAACGACTAAAACAAATGCACAGCATAGCTATCACTTACTATTATCAGTTGTGTCGAGTGACCGCTCAAACTAGTGATTGTAGCGGAACGTGTTACTACAACATCTAAAGAGGCTGTGAGCTTTGAACGAATGTGTAATTCTATTGCTAATAGGTGTGGTGGCCCCTATCTATTTTGTTTGATTTTCTTTAGTGCTGTTCTTTAGCGGCAGTGCAGAATTTTGATGGCTCTCATACACTGTGACGATTTTGGCTGTACTGTATGGGAACAAAAGCAAAAATAAAGCTACAGTACACAAAATAAAAAGAAATAGTTCCCGATTTACAATTTCGAATACAATTCCATTCCTAATACTGGTCGACTCCTCTTCTTCTTCTATCACATAGGACAACTCTTCCTCTACCTAGAGGCCTTCAATGTACCATTTCTACCTACTCATGCTCTCCTCTGCTTTTAATAGTGGAATTTCCATTGCACTCTCGATGTTAGCTCCTTTGCTTTTCATTGCACCGAAAGCTGTTTAGACTTTTTTATACGCTAAGTCAGGCCTTCCGACAATCTTTTTTTTTTCAGTATCTTCACATTTCTCGTGCAGCCATTTCACTGTAGCTTCCCTGATGTTCCTATTTACCTCATTCCTAAGGATCTTGTATGACTATATTCCTGAATTTCCCTAAACACTTTTATACTTCCTTCTTTCGTCGATCAGCTGAAGTAGTTCTCATGTTACCCATGATTTCTTTGTAGTTGCCTTCTTTTTACCTGTGTTTTACTTTTCGACTTCTGTGACAGCCATGTTGAGAGATGTCCATTCATCTTCAATTTAATTGCCCACTGAACCATTCCTTATCGCTGCATCTATAAGAGAACTTTCAACGTATCTCTTCATTTTTTTAGTATTTACATATCCCACTTCTTTGCGTATTTATTCTTCCTAACTAATATCTTAAACTTCAGCCTACTCTTCATCATTGCCAAATTATGATCTGACTTTGTATCTGCCCTGGAGACACCTTACAACCACGTATGTGTTTTTCGAATCTCTGCTTAACCATGATGTAATCTAACTTTAATCATGGCTTATCTCCCGGCCTTTTCCAAGTATGTCTCCTCCTCTTGTGATTCTTGAACAGAGTAGTCGCTATTACTAACTGAAGTTTATCGCAGAGGTCAATTCGGCTTTCTGCTTCCTCATTCTACACTCCTGGAAATGGAAAAAAGAACACATTGACACCGGTGTGTCAGAACCACCATACTTGCTCCGGACACTGCGAGAGGGCTGTACAAGCAATGATCACACGCACGGCACAGCGGACACACCAGGAACCGCGGTGTTGGCCGTCGAATGGCGCTAGCTGCGCAGCATTTGTGCACCGCCGCCGTCAGTGTCAGCCAGTTTGCCGTGGCATACGGAGCTCCATCGCAGTCTTTAACACTGGTAGCATGCCGCGACAGCGTCGACGTGACCGTATGTGCAGTTGACGGACTTTGAGCGAGAGCGTATAGTGGGCATGCGGGAGGCCGGGTGGACGTACCGCCGAATTGCTCAACACGTGGGGCTTGAGGTCTCCACAGTACATCGATGTTATCGCCAGTGGTCGGCGCAAGGTGCACGTGCCCGTCGACCTGGGACAGGACCGCAGCGACGCACGGATGCACGCCAAGACCGTAGGATTCTACGCAGTGCCGTAGGGGACCGCACCGCCACTTCCCAGCAAATTAGGGACACTGTTGCTCCTGGGGTATCGGCGAGGACCATTCGCAACCGTCTCCATGAAGCTGGGCTACGGTCCCGCACACCGTTACGCCGTCTTCCGCTCACGCCCCAACATCGTGCAGCCCGCCTCCAGTGGTGTCGCGACAGGCGTGAATGGAGGGACGAATGGAGACGTGTCGTCTTCAGCGATGAGAGTCGCTTCTGCCTTGGTGCCAATGATGGTCGTATGCGTGTGCAGGTGAGCGCCACAATCAGGACTGCATACGACCGAGGCACACAGGGCCAACACCCGGCATCATGGTGTGGGGAGCGATCTCCTACACTGGCCGTACACCTCTGGTGATCGTCGAGGGGACACTGAATAGTGCACGGTACATCCAAACCGTCATCGAACCCATCGTTCTACCATTCCTAGACCGGCAAGGGAACTTGCTGTTCCAACAGGACAATGCACGTCCGCATGTATCCCATGCCACCCAACGTGCTCTAGAAGGTGTAAGTCAACTACCCTGGCCAGCAAGATCTCCGGATCTGTCCCCCATTGAGCATGTTTGGGACTGGATGAAGCGTCGTCTCACGCGGTCTGTACGTCCAGCACGAACGCTGGTGCAACTGAGGCGCCAGGTGGAAATGGCATGGCAAGCCGTTCCGCAGGACTACATCCAGCATCTCTACGATCGTCTCCATGGGAGAATAGCAGCCTGCATTGCTGCGAAAGGTGGATATACACTGTACTAGTGCCGACATTGTGCATGCTCTGTTGCCTGTGTCTATGTGCCTGTGGTTCTGTCAGTGTGATCATGTGATGTATCTGACCCCAGGAATGTGTCAATAAAGTTTCCCCTTCCTGGGACAATGAATTCACGGTGTTCTTATTTCAATTTCCAGGAGGGTATGTTCAAGGTCCAAATGCTTCCATAGCCCTTTCTTCTACTCCTTGTACGACTGCATTCTAATTCCCTGTGACTATTATATTTTCATGTCCCCTTAAATACTGAATTGCCACTTCAATATGCCCATACACTTTCTCTGTCATTTCATCTTCTGCATGTCTACACATATATCTGAACTATCGTGGTTGGTTTTGGTCTGCTCTCGATCCTATCTGTGAGCTGTTCACAATAACACATTCTCATGCCTTCTTCCCATTCAACACCTGTTGTAACATTTTCTGCTGCTGAGGACCTTACCCTGTAGTAATCTCACCAAAATTCCTTGTCTTCTTTCCACTTAACGTCACTGACGCCCACTATATCCATATTGAACATCTGGGTTTCACTTTTCAGTTTTTTCTAGTTTCCCTGCCCCTTTCAAACTTCTGACATTTCAAGCCCGACTAGCAGAACGTTATCCTTTCGATAGTTATTGTCTTTTTCTCTTGGTCACCTTCCCACTGGCACTCCCCTCCCTGGGGGTCTGAATGGGAGGATATTCCGGAATATTTCCCCAATGGAAAGATCACCATGACACTTTTTCATTTATATTCCATATGCAGTGTGAATACCCACTACACGTCTTTAATGCACTGGTTTCCTTTGCCTTCTGCTCTACTGTGCTACTGATCTTTGTTGATTCTGCAACCTTTAGGGGCAGTTCCCCAACCCAAAGGCTAGAGATTGTCCGTAACCTGTCCCCTCTTTGACAATGCCGTAGGCAGAATGAGGTTGAATACTTATGCAGGAAGTCTTCGGCTGCAACTGGTGATGATTTATATTTAAAATTTAAGTGGGGCCAGGGTTTGAACCCAAGACCGAAGATATTTTAATTGCTAATCAAAGACACTACCTTCTTTTTTTTAATTTGGTCCTAGCGGACGGCACATGACGTCCGTTGAAGTTCGTTGTTGTTCGTTCGCTTCACACGTTGACCTAGCGAGACAGCAAACTCTAGACAAGTGTGTCTTCTAATACGTGAAACTGACACTTTCTTAAACTACCATTATTTTGTATTATAAATTGTAATTAATATTTAAATAAAGTTACTGGCAAAATAGTAAACCGTTCATTAAATAAATACACAAGTATTCAAAATATGAGTTTTTCATGCTGTATTTTTTCGCTAATTAATTGTGGTGGATATAATGTTCTGACAACCATTTCAATTAAGAAAATATATATAAAAAAATAATAAACCATGAAATAAGATTGATACAGATACGTGGCTTTCTGTGGTGATTGACTTATGAGGTGCTATCATCTGAGGTTTCGTATGTGAAAATCGCATGTAGTGTTTAAAAGCTGTTAATTCAGAGGTTCAGTGTGAAAATGTTTATTCGCTCTAAGACATTAACTTCTGTAGTTTTAATGATATTGAAATATTGTTGTGGCTTTGTATGCGCTTCATTTTTCTGAGACTGCAGATGTATTCAGGTCTACTGTACTGCTTGACTGTTATCATAGATTCTCGAAGAGTTGTAAGACGCCATGTTTCAGTTTATCTGATACTCCGCCATTCCTTGGATCATTGTCTGTCCTCTTAAACGTCAATATTCGACGTACCGATATTTACCCGTTTCCTTCTATAGGCTTCTTTGTATTTGGAATCGCCCATATTGATCATGTAACCGGAACTGCCACAGCGTGCCCTGAGTCCTGGGCCTGCTAGCGTTCAGCTGTACAAGAATTTCACCTCCCCTTAAGACACCTCCAGGAGCCAAATCGCCCGCCTACATAAGTGTAACGTTAAACGTATGAGCATCCCTTAAGAACGAAGGAATCCTTTCTGACAGAAAGACAGCGTTAACTTTAACGGTGCTTATTCATATACTAATTAAAATGCGTCGTGGACCTATATTCAAGTACAGACGACTAAGTGAAATATATCGAAAATCATGCTTGATGAATGAGGTGGCATGGTACAGCACGACAATTGGCTTTCAGGCTAAGGGTGGAAGCATTTCCGAAACGGCTAAATTCGTATGCTGGTTGAAATGGCTTTGAGCACTATGGGACTTAATACCTGAGGTCATCAGTCGCCTAGAACTTACAACTACTTAAACCTAACTAACCTAAGGACATCACACACATCCACGCCCGGGGCAGGATTCGAACCTGCGACCGTAACGGTCGCGAGGTTCCAGACTGAAGAGCCTAGAACCGCCAGCCACACTGACCGGCAACCAGGGCTGGAATTTGCACGCCACTGAAAGGTTTGAGGTAGCGTTTCCATATGATTCATGTTTTATGCTAAACCAGACAGACTGCCGTTGTCATGTATGGCGTGAAACCTCTGAAAACCTGGAAGCGGATTGGTACGAGCAGATCTCGTTATTGTGGAACGCACCTACTTGCTATTGGTTTTTTCCTTGGCACGACAATGCAAAGAGTCACACACCTCGCTGTGTAGATGCATGGTTCCAACAGCACCAGGGTGTCTTTGCAATACTCCCCTAGCCACCAAATTATGCCGATTTAAAGCCAGTCGAGAATACGACTGATCAGTTTTGTGCCTGCCGTATTTGTTGAAAGCTTAATGATGTATCTGATAGTATTCCATATGCTGAACCCCACTTTTGATACAATATTAGCTGCAGGCAGCCAGATACTTGTATAATGTACCACCTGTCCTAGTACAGCTGCAAGTGCACTGATCGTCATACTATTTAACCAGTTTTACGTAGGACAATTTGTATTCGATGAGAATTAGAAGTAATACGATGGTCTTGGACATTTATTTTTGTTTTCTTACCATTATGAGTTTTATATATATTTCATGGACTGTGTTGCAAAACCGGAACAGAAGAGAATCGAAGCATGTGAGATGTTGCTTTATAGGCGAATGTTGAAAATTAGATGGACTGATAAGGTAAGGAATGAGGAGGTTCCTTGCAGATTCGGAGAGGAAATATTATGTGGAAAACAGTGATAAGGAGAAGCGACAGGATGATAGGACATATGTTAAGACATCAGAGAATGACTTCCATAGTACTAGAGGGAGTTCTAGACGGCAAAAACTGTAGAGGAAGACCTAGACTGGAACACATCCAGCAAATACTTGAGGACCTAGGTTGCAAATGGTACTCTGAGATGAAGAGGTTGGTACAGGAGAGGAATTCGTGGCGGGCCGCATGAAACTACTCAGAATACTAATTAAACACAGGCTTTAGATGAGGTTGTTACTTTTGTTCGTCACAGCTTCTTTACAGGAAACATCGCATTTACGTATGTTGTGCTTTTACACTTCTAATTTTCTTGCACGTTATCTGCAGGATGTTTGCTCCTTGCTGCTATTTTTAGCAAGTTACACCAATTGTACAACGTTTTACGTATCATGTCTATTGTATATTGCTGCATATTTTTCTGTTGTAACAGGTTTGATAATGTGCCCTTTTCAGAACTTACATTTATTGAAGGCTATGTTGTGTTATACTATCATAGTCTTAAAATGAGGCAATAGTTACCTTAGAAGTTTCCACCTTTCTGACTTACGCTAATAACAATACATATGGTCACTGTGATCCATTTTCTACTGTGTGTTTTTATGTTCATCCACTTTTATGTGTTTGATGATTCGACGTGCTGTAAAAAAAAGGGAAGTTTCTATATGTGTACACAAAAAGCCTTTCCATGTGTTGATGTGTGCACTTATAGGGTATTTTGTTTGCGTTTTTTTCCTTTTATGATGTTAAAGTAGTTGTGGTATCTTTCGTCTGCATCAGTTAAGTAATTTAGACACAGCCAAAGTAATTATGTAGGTATTTGTTTGACAAACAGGACCTGAAGATAAAGTAAATGTAGATCTGAAACTAGTCGTCTAACGAGTAAATGCTTTGGAAATACAGCTGTGGCGTTCTATTTCAGTAAGTTATGTTCCCAGGCGCTGTCCTACGTCTACAAGAAGAATGGACTTTCAGAAGTCAGTCGAGAATCTGTGGGACTGCATGGAGTACTAAGACGAATACATGATCATGTTTGCAGGTAATTTAAGATGACACCTCTGGTAACAAGAACAGCACTAGCCCAGCTGGATATGGATACTACGTCATTCCATGTTTCATCAACTCCGTTCATCAGTGGCTGGCGAGTGGTTCATGCAAGTCTCCTCGAAACATAACAGATTCACAAACAGTGTCACACCTGAACAATGTCTAAACAGGCTAACAGTAGCATAGCCTCTGTATCAACATATGTCAGGACAGCATGGGCAACATGGGGTCTCCAGTTATCTTGTTGCAAAAAAAGTGATAGAGAACTTAGGATGTATACATGGACCTTAAAATTTCAGGAATGTATTTCTTGTATCGACTAGAGTGGGAGTCAGGATGGACACAAACAAGGAAGGAGAGAAGTTGCGATGGCCGGTCGCCGGAATTCAGAATCATCTGTACGAAACTTGAAAATTAATATACCATTTTATTTCTACAATGAAGAGAACCATTACTCAACATGTGCTTCCGTGCCACCTACGTGCTGTTACTAATACAGACTAATACTACTCGTAGAAGGTAGGCTAAGTATCAGTACTGATGCTCTCGAAATTTGCGAACGAACTGGGTCGAGCAGCGATGGACGGCTGGTTGGATCAGCGTTGACAGGAAGCGCTGAACTCTGTCTTCCGGGCGGTGCGGTGCTGCCCGCTCTTACCATTGGCGTCCGAATTCGCGACTGGTATCTACATCACTAGCTACGCCAACCACAGCTGATCGGGTTGCGTACCCAGTCGCGCTGCGTACCGTTGCACCAGCTGCTGAACCAGTATGGCAGCGACGAATGCAGTTGACCTCCTCTGAGGTTCGAAATACGAGTAAACCCCTCGGGATGTTATCTACCGAATCGGGACTCCGCTGAAAAGATAACACGACGGCGCTCCTGTGTCTAATGTTACTGTCGGTTACATAAAGCATGGTGCGCCTTCCTCTGAAAAAATAGCAGCAATGGTGCAATGGTTACCACGCTGATGTGCTAAGCTGCTGCACTAGCCGTCACTCTCCCAGTGTGGATACATTTCTCGCTGAAAACTACACCATTCCTGATTGAAAATATGATACGTGCTGTACGATTTTGCACGTGCGAGTGATCTATGTTTTTGTTCTATCGAGCGCTAGTCATGTACAGCCATTGAGATCCTACATAACGCTGAGTATCGCTAGTCTGAATCCGTGAATTCGTATGTCGTCATGGAGCCCAAATAACAAAAAAATCAATGTCGCAACGTGTAAAGTCCATGCTCCATTGTCCATGACACAGCAACTATCGACTTCAGAGACATGAAGGTAAATGTTTCTAATTGTTACACGAGGAATAACCCGACGCACTCATAAACAACCATCATTTGAATGTGACAAGAAACCAGATGTGTATAAATCCACCGGCCGGAGTGGCCGAGCGGTTCTAGAAGGTACAGTATGGAACCGCGCGACCGCTACGGTCGCAGGTTCGAATCCTACCTCGGGCATGGATGTGTGTAACTTCCTTAGGTTAGTTAGGTTTAAGTAGTTCTAACTTCTAGGGGACTGATGACCTTAGCAGTTAAGTCCCATAGTGCTCAGAGCTATTTGAACCACTTTTTTGTATAACTCCATGTACACAGTATGTAGTTGGAATAACATGTATTTACTTTGTGTGGTTTCGGTGAATTGCTAAACATTTACGTATTCAATTTGACGTTTGTTGTTTGTCATTGTCATGGTCTTGCAGTTGTAATAACCAGGCTGTATAGACATCGAATTTATTTCGCAGGTGGTAGCTTATTAACACTGTCCAGTCATATTAATGTGACTTTCTATCAGAAGCCTTGATAACCACCTTTTGCATGGTGGAGCTCTGCTAAACGTTCAGAAAGATAGTCAGTGAGGTTCTGGAAGTTACAAACAGGGATATGGAGCCATAGCCACCTGCTGTAGGTTGTTCGGTTGAGGATCCTTGACGCAAGGAGCCCGAACGATGTGGTTCCTCAGATTGCCGATTGTGTTTTAATCGGGAGACTTTCGTGGCCATGGTAACATGGGAAACTCATCATAGAGGTCTTAGAAACACGGACGTAGGCTGCGAGGACATATTGTCCCGAGGAAAATCAAAGTGCACATTAGGTCGGACATAGTCCCAAGGACACATGCGTACTTATGTTGACCCATTACGACTTCCAGAATTACGAGATCACCCAGGGAATGCCTCGAAAACATTCTCCAATCTACAACGCTCCGAGTTGGTTGCAGGGTGTTTGTTTTCAGACGCTGTACACGTCAACGGCCATCTGCGCGTTGGAGTAATAAACCATGATTCATCAGAAAAGGTCACCATTATAATCCACTGGACGCCCAGTTGCAGTTGTTGGTGGAAATCCAACCTTTGTCACCGAAGAACAGCCGTCAGCATGGGTTTTAGAACCAACCCCCTATTCTGGGCGCTCTATACAGCAGCTTTCGCTGGAAGGTCGTCGAGGAGACACTTCTGGTAGCCCCTTGGTTCATCTGGGTGACAAGTTACTCAACAACTGCACGTCTATTCACCCGTACACAGCTCTACAACGGTCGTACACCCCTTTTCACCAGACTTTGCCACGCCATCGGTTTTGGATAGCGCCATTCTGCCATGCACGGTACATTAACCGTGGCAGCACCCGAACAATGTACAAAAGTAGTTGTTTCGGAAAGGCTTCCATCCTTGGCCAGAAAGCTGACAATCATGGCCTTTTAGACGTCAGTTAAATAACTCCATTTTGCAAATAGCTCCTTTGTCTCCTCTTTTGTGGGTAGTTTCGGAAGAGGCACAATCCATTCATTCCACGTCTTATTATCTCCCTTTATCATTTCTATAGAGGAGTATCCTGTACAGGAGAGGGGTGCTAGATTCTGTATTTCTACAAATTTCGGGATCAACTCAACCCACTTTCAATGTCGATTTGAAATGTAGATCCTAATGAACTTATTTAATTCTTTGAAGGTTATTTCGAATAAACTAGCTTCGGGGTGGAACCTGGCTACAATGGTATGCTGTATACCTTGTTCTCTTAAGTAGTTCTTCCAGGTATGGCCAGTAAAGTAGGGCGCATTATCAGTAATCATTGCTTCAGGTTTACCTACCTGAGGTATGTATTGTTGATTAATCCTCCTCACTATGCTCTTAGCTGTGGCTGATTTCATTGGAAAAATTTCCAAATACTTAGGAAAATATCAAATACTGCTAGTATGTATTTCATCCCTCCCCTAGCCATGGGATACGGATCTGCTATATCTAAGGATACTAATTGGAGTGGTCGTTGCGGGACTATAGGATGGAGTTCAAATTTTCTCGATCTGTTATTGTGCTTTTCTTTCTGGCTAATAACACTAGTCCTCACTATTGCCTGTTCTTGATGTTTTATTTTGGAAGGTAGCAGTATCTCGCTATGAGCTCAGCACACTTTCCAATTCCTGCGTGGCCCCATGCCAAGTGCGTGTGCCATATTACTGTTCGGACTGACTGACTGGGTATACATACTGCCCTGCAGTCGTCTATTACATTGCGTTTATGATACAAAATGTTATTCATAATTTTGTAACTTTGTTGACCTTTATTGTTGATACCGGTTTCGATACTGTAAATAATTTCTCCGCACACAGGATCAAATCTTTGTAATTCATGCATTTTCTTTCACATACATAGGAAATCCTTCCTATGCATGTGGTCCTGCACTGGAAGCACTTTGTATTCGGCTGATTGTTCTAACATCTGAAGTGACTCCGGCAAGCCCACCGGCAGTAGTGACAAAGCATCTGCTACTATATTGTCTCGACCTCAGGGCCGATGCCCCGCGGCGTGACAATATGGCCTAGAAATTTAATTCTGTTGCCACCAAATTTCGATTTCTAGAGGGTTGCTATCACACCCGCCTGTTTAAATCTTTCTAAAACTCTACGCATTAATTGCATATTCTCATCCCAGGCAACAGTTGCGATTACCATGTCATGAGCGTATAATGTAATTCTTTATAATAGGTCTGGTCCCAGTACCGTGTCTAGTGCGATAATAAACACTCCGGCACTTACATTCAATCCGAAGGGGAGTACTTTGAACTGATAACTTCGCCCTCCGAATATAAATGCTGTGTATTTTCTCGATTCTGGCATAAGTGGGATCTGCCAGTATGAACTTCGCAAATTAGTCGAGGTTAAATACTTCACTGTATTTGCTCATATAAATTTTCCGGACGTGTTCTTACGGTTACAATAATCTTGTTGATGTCCCGTGCGTCTAAGACCAGACGAATTTTTCCATTGGTTTTCGCCACTTCTAGAAGGGGACTGCTATACGGAGATAGAGAGGGTTAGATGATATCCCACTCTACCATTCTGTGGATCTCTTTTGCCACTACCTCCCTCATCGACCATAGGATGGGGTAAGACGCTCGACAATAGGTTTTGTGGGGCGTTACCTCGATATGATAGTTATAACCCCTAATTACTCCTGGTCGTTCAGAAAATACCAAGGTATATTCTACAGCAGCTGCGTTAGCTGTTGTTTTTTGTGTATTATTTAAACTTCCAGATTCTTGGACTTTATTCTGGAATGCATCTACATTCACTTCAAAATCATCACTTTCTTTACTGAGATAGTAAAGATCTGCCGTTGTTGAATTATTTTGTAAGTGCAGTACACACGGGTTTCGACCCTTGATGTTTATTCTGTTACAACACGGCACAATTACCTCTTTCGTTCGCATCATTGGCAGTTCAACTCCTTCTGCCTTTATTAAGAATACTTGGTTTTCCTGCGGAGAGGTTGATAACTGCGTCCCTCTGACGGAGGAAATCTACTCCCAGCATGCAGCCCACCCTTAACCCCTTAACAACGAGGAACGAGCTCACTATGGTTACGCCCTCTTTACAAATTTCTCCCTGCACCTGGCGCTTAATTAACTGGCTCTTTGTACTTATAGCTCCAGACACCTTGCAGTTTTTCACTCGGAAAGTCGGTTTTATTTCGTGCCTTCTCAAGTGCTTTATACAGTTCTGCACTCATCACACTGACCGAGGCACCTGTGTCAATAATTATGTTTACAGCAATAACGTACATTTTTGCTTCTAGGATTGCTTGTATGTTTTCATTATTATTCTTTGCACATTCGTGCGGTTCTGTTAGGAGTTCGCGCTCCACACTATATCCATCATTATAACGCTGCATCTTTATTACAGGTGTACTATAATTTGTGATGCTCTCACTCCACCTCACGGCCAGCGACGGAGATCATATCACAGCCGATTACAGTTTGCTGACCTATTTCCGTGCGAGGTGCTTGGACGATTGTTGTCCGTGACCTCTGCAATATGAACATTTTGATTTGCAGGCCGCCACGGTTGAGCGATAGGCGCCTTTTCTGCGGTTGTCTGTTGTTATTGTACCTCTCGTTATTTTGTCGGTCTTGGTTCGGTCGGAGAGTATGATTCCGGTTACGATTGCTTTCATTGTAATTGTCGTGCCATTGACTTCGCGCATTCTTCCAGCGGTTGGCCCCGGCTTGTCCGTTATTTTGTCGGTCTTGGTTCGGTCGGTGAGTATGATTCCAGTTACGATTGCTTTCATTGTAATTGTCGTGCCATTGACTTCGCGCATTTTTCCAGCGGTTGGCCCCGGCTTGCTCGCAATCATATCGATCGTCAAATCTCCTTTTTTGATTATTTGACGGGTGACCATAACCATTTTGATTTCGGTTGTGGCTACGGCTCGGCTGATATTCATGCCTTTTACCACCGCCCCCACCATTTCAATGGTTGTGGTTCGGTGCATTACCATTTCTACCGTTTGGGCATCCTGAGCCATTATTTCTTGCGTGTTCGCACGCTGAGTTCACGTCTTCCTGTATTAGGTCAATCGAATCTAGTACTGACAGGAAATGTTCCATGTCGTTTTCGGGAACGTTAATGTGATTTAAGTAGCCTAATATCGTTTCTCGACCATATAGACTCGTCCCAGTAGCGCGTCTTATTAATGTATTTTTCAAAATATCGTCTCAGGTTTCCTAGACGAGTTCAATAAGGTTCAGGATTATAGACCTCTTTCCTAAGCCGCGCTTGGATGCAAGGCGACCAATATTTTGCTAAAACTGCCTTCTCAAATAGCGCATATGTCATGCACCTGTCCGCTACTTCAGTAGCCCATGACATATTATATTTTCTGCACTTCATTCCATGCTCTTGGCAAGATGTTTCTGAAGCTTTTAATAAACACGACCGGAAGTACCGACTTTCGTTCGGTAGTGAAAGTCTGGAATTGTCTATTCTTAATTAGACTTTCTTCGACCGATATTTTTGAATTGTACGCATTTGCGCTTGGTGCATAGGCTGCGGCTATTCGCATTGTCGCACGAAGATTTCTCATTAGTGCATCGCGCATACGTTTGTGCGTTACCAAAAACATTGGTTGCGTGCGACATACTTTCATTTTCTGCACGTTTTTTCTACTATCGGCTAAACGTTTTTCCAACTTTGATATCCGCTTAGCTATATTCATCTGCCAATGCGGAATATCATCACTTAGTATTTGTTTGATAGTCTGAGCATCACTCTGTACCTGGCTGTTTATTACAGCGCTAAATGATTCAGCGTTCTTGTCATCAAAGCTGGTTTTACCTTTGAATCAATCCTTATCTCGATTTCATTGTCTTTCGATTCTAACGAGGAATTAAACTCAGGCTCAATTTTAGTAGGTAGTTTGTCCAGTTTGTGTTCGGCACGCTGTGCAGAATCTAGTTCTAATTTTTGAATTCGGTTAGCTAAAATGCCCATTTGATCTACAGTGATAGTAGTCGCTAACTGCAGATTATATACCTGCGCAGTTAACTCCTGTACAGCTTTAAGTATTGACTCACAGGTTTGTTTCATGTTTGCTATCTCCTTTTCCACGGATTCCAAGGACTGTACTACTTCTTGGTCACGCTCAGCTTGCTGGCGGTCCCTCTCAGATTGCTGGCGGTCCCACTCAGTTTGATGGCACAAAAAGGCTTCCAATTGCTCGCCCTTTTCCGCTTGCTAACTTCGTCTGATAATTTAGCATGCGCTCTAACATAGCCTGAATCGAATATCCACCATGCAGATTACCAATATCTGGTTCCTGCTCTGCTGGTGGTTGTACTGGATTTTCTACGTCTACTTGATCGCTGGTGGACGGTGGCAACACTTCCTGTGCCCCCGCCCCCACACAGTTTCTCAGGGTATTTCCTCAAACAGATTGCTTGTGCTGTCTACAGCACTCGCTTCTAGATTTACTGCACTGGTTAACTGATATTGCTCAGTATCCATGTTGCCTGCGCGTTGCCTACGCACTTCGACCATATTTATGGCTTCCAAGTTGGATACAATGTCTATCGTCTCACTCGTTGCACACCAAATATATGAACTGGTGCACAATACGCTACACAATGAAAAACTCTATCTACATTCAAACCCTGTCCGGTCACAAACAACTGTCTTTAAACTACACACACACCACTAGTGACAAGAGATGACTTCACTGAAATTCATACTCTACTGACAGGACAACTACTCTATAGTCTTACCGTTAATTTGCATGGTTCTGATTTCGGCTGCTTTACGCTGTGTTGTTGCAATTCCTCTGTAGAATCAGTTTTTACTCGTTCAGTTTGCTCGCAGTGGTGTGGTTTTCATGAAAGAATGATACATGCATTAATACATAGCACTTGTTCCAAAATACATATGAACATTTATCAGAAAAAATATATATCCACTAACTATTCTGAAAGAAAAAACATAAAACTGTTAATGTATGTATATATTTTTTCTTGGCCACTGCTCATTCGGGCCCCGCGCTTCTGGGAGCCAAATTGTCGCGTAATCCCCACCGCACAGCCTTTTTTACTTTATATGCACTTTATATGGCATAATATTGTAATTAATTTTATAATGTTTATTGTTGCGAGCACGACAGATAAAATACGATTTTCACTGTTAGTTTTTGCAGTTGAAAATATTTTAACATTCTGCACTTTGATCTGTTATGTGGGGGGGATACACACAACATTGAAAGATTTCCTGCTGTGCATACAATGTTTAATTTACAAACTATTTTTATATAACACTGATCTGGCTAGTTAGATATGGAACATAGTATCATTGCTGTAACTAATTATGGAAAAAATGCTTCTTCCATCTCTTGAACGCACTGAAAATTACTCCTATTACCTGTACGGAAGTTACAGTATTTTATGTCCACTAAAAGTAAAACCTGCAGTGGATTTAAAAAAAATAAATATGGACACTATTAACTGCCACGATTTAACATGAGAGCATGAAACTAAAAAAAACGGAATTTGATTATTATGTTATTGGCCAGAATAGGTTTTGGACAGCAGTCTTTGATCACACACAAGTAAAATTTAATCACTCATGATTTATTTACGTAACTGATAACATAATGGCAGCTGCCCATGTCCACCTGAAGATGATATAATAAAATCCACAGGTTCCCTCTGAAGTCTGCAGGAAGCTGAAAGAGATAATTTTAATGTACCTTTACCTCTATTTTGTCGAAAGTCGACATGTTGAGAAATGTGGCTGTTGTATTATAAGGTTTATAATTTATAAAAAATAGCTACTAGCCACATGTATGGTTTAAAAAGGTTTATTTTCTTCAGACCATGACCGGTTTCGGATTTTTCTTTACAAATCCATCTTCAGATGGCAGTTACAAGCATTCTTAGTTGGACCTAGTTTTGTTTTTGTTATTCGTTTGCTGCACTAGGAAAAGAAAAGAAATATTTTTGTTGTCATATCGGTGTGGTATTTTTACGAAAGATTTACTTCTTTTTCAATATCTTTTTTTTTAACCTTGGTAAACGTGCAGGTTAGTGTACTTACGTGCTATGTAGTTCTGCCTGACCAAATATTCGTGCGTTTATTGTTTTTGAACGCAAGCTTAATACACTTTCCAATATGCACTATGTGAGTGCTATTCCAGTCAATGGACGTCACTTTCAACCTCATCAGCTTAATTACACACGAATAACGGTTACAAAACGTGGCCCAGCTTCATATTACAAACGAGAACAATATTTTCAAAGAGCTTACAGTCATAACGATGTTAACTTACAGATGCTGTATAGTCGGTATGGGTACAGCAAAATATCTCTTTGCTAGTGTATGAAATTAATCTAAAACGGAATAAAATAAAATTACTTACAAATAAGATTACAAACATTATATGTAGTACAGAATTACTGTGTGTTTACTAATTAGTTGTTACAATTGTAGCAGATAAATTCTAATATTTGACATGATAAGCAATGCACATGTTATCATTATACAATTTTTCAATGACATATAAGCAGTTTCTGGGGCCTGTATACTGAATGTTCTTAATGGAACATTAGGCTTCAGTTATTTTAAAAAAGTGAAGACTTCTTCAAACATATTTAGGAAGGGGGTGTTAACTGACTCTGTCTGTTCATTCAGAATGAGATCAGGGAACCTTTTTTTATGTGTATGAATCTCAATCTTCTCTAGGAGATTCAATGTGAAACCCTTGTCTTTGAGGTGTAATATCTGCACGTTGTTTTCTATATTCTCAACTGTATGATAGTTTTCTGCGAGATGGGTGGCAAAAGCAGATTTGCTTAGGTTTTTCAGACGTAGGGCATCAAGGTGTTACTTGAATCTTGTTTCAAAAGCTCTACCTGTTTGGCCAATGTAGAATTTAGGACAGTTGTTATACTTGAGTTTATAAATTCCAGATCTTTTATGGGGTATGCTATTGCGTGGGAGTGAGTGTATGACTCTTTGTTGGAGTTTGTTATGGGTAGAGAAACTGATTTTGACATTCTTCTTCTTGAATAAGTTGGAAATTTTGTATGAAAGTGGGCCTATATATGGTAGGGCTACATATTTTACTGATTTTTTGTCATTCATAGTTGTTGTGGCTGTTGCTTGTTGCAAAGACGTATTGGTAGCAATTTTTTCTTTTGTTTTTTGAGAGAGTGTGTCTATGATTGAAGCATCATAGCCATTTTTTTCGGCAATTGATTTGGTTATGCTGATTTCTTTGTGCTGTTCAGTGGGGGTGAGCGGGACTTTATGCATACGATGTAGCATTGACTGGAAATTACACGTCTTATGTTGGTTCGGGTTGCAGGATGTGTTACTGATGGTAACATCTATGGTTGTTGGTTTTCGAAAGATACCAAATTGTGTTTGTTATTTATGTTTGATATTTTGAGATCCAGAAAATTGATGCTTTTATTTATTTCATACTCCATTCTGAATTTGATGTTGTTGTGTAATTTGCTCAGATCTTCAGCTAAGGCATCAATTTCGCTGCTGTTACCATCAAAAAGTAATAGAGTGCCATCTACTTATCTCTTGTAGTAAATTATTTTACTGTTCATTTGGTTATTGGATGAGAAGAACTTTTGCTCAAGAAGGTTAATGAAAATATCAGCTAATAATCCAGCAAGACTGCTACCCATTGCAAGGCCATCATTTTGTTTCTGGACTTTATTATTGAAGGTGAAGTAGTTATTAGACAAGACGAGTGTGAGGATCTCTATTAACTCATATATTTCTGGTAGATTGATCTTTTTGTGTTTGAGGAGTTTACATTTTATTATGTTAATTGTTTCATCTACTGGGATGTTAGTGTATAGGTTTACAATATCTAGTGAGGCAAATCTAGCTGTTGGTGGTATGTGGAAGTCTTTGATATGTTCTATAAGGTCCACTGTGTTTTTAATTCTATAACTATGTTCGAACATGTAGTAAATGGTAAGGAGATCCTTGAATTTTCTACTTATGTAATATGCTGGGCTGTTTCTTGAGTTCACAACAGGGCATATGGGGGAATTTTCTTTGTGGATCTTAGGCTGTGACCGAAGTTTCAGTGCACTTGGATTCATGATAATGCAGTCCCAAATTTCATATTTATTTAAGAGGGATTTAAAACTGTTGAGTAATTATGGAGATTAGCTTGAAGTTTTTCTGTGGGGTCTGATTCTTGTTCTGTGAAGTTATTGGACTGAAAAAATTCTAGAGTTTTTTCATTGTATTCTGATTCATACAAAACAACAACTGAATTTCCTTTATCAGCCTTTACCATGAGAGCTTTGTTAGCAGTAAGTTTATCATTGATACCTTTAAGAATTTTTTGTTCACTATTAATTATATTATTTTTTGAAAGTAGGTGTTTAGTGATGAGTTTGTTGGCTTTATATGCCAACGCATTTTTCTCATTGGACTTAAGTTTGGCAGTGTCACATGCCACATTTGTAGCTGCTATTAAGTCTTTAATGTTCTTATTAATTAATCTTTGGGGCAATGTTATGCTTGAAGCCTTTATCTAAGAGGTTAAGTTCATTGGGATTGAAAGAAATATGTGTTGTGTTTACCATTCTATTATAGAATATGTGCTTCTGCTCTTCCCCAGTGTTATGTGGTTCCTTTAATTTGAGTTGAATGAGGGATTTTACTTCTTCTTGTGCCTAGAGCAGATTTGTTGTTGTTCTCTGTTAAGAGCATGATTAATACGGTGTGTTACATATGTGAACTGTAGTGGTGAGAGACTATTTCCTAATTGTAAATGCAGCTTGTACATAGATTTATTCAGCTTATCTTTCTTCTTATATTGTAATTTGATTTCTGTTTTTATCCAAATAGTTTCACATTTTGCTTTTGCAAGCTTAGAAGCTTTTGTTTGACTATTGACCTCAATTTTAACATAATTTGGGGTCACTTTTTCTAACAGACATCTTTTGTTGAATTTTATGTTGTTAGTTGTTTTCATTACATCAGTCTTACATTTTTGAACGCATGTAACATTCTCATTACCTGGCTAGGTAAGCTTAACGCTATTTTGTCGAAAGTCGACATGTTGGGAAAAGTGGCTGTTGTACTATAAGGTTTATAATTTATAAAAAAACAGCTACCAGCCACATGTATGGTTTAAAAAGATTTATTTTCTTCAGACTATGACCGTTTCGGATTTTTCTTTACAAATCCATCTTCAGATGGCAGTTACAAGCATTCTTAGTTGGACCTAGTTTTGTTTTTATTATTCGTTTGCTGCACTAGGGAAAGAAAAGAAATATTTTTTTGACACATCGGTCTGGTATTTTTACGAAAGATTTACTTCTTTTTCAATATCTAATTGCGTCATGAGTTAGTTTTTTAACCTTGGTAAACGTGCAGGTTAGTGTACTTACGTGCTATGTAGTTCTGCCTGACCAAATATTCGTGCGTACCTTTACCTGCCCGCTATATTGCGAGGAAAACTGCTTTCATTCAGTTTATTTTGAATTTTCCGCAGCTGTGGCTCCTGCGATCGCTGCACGGCTCTGCGTCATGAAAAATTCCTAATACGCTGAAAACTGCTAAGAATATGGAATGAAATCTTGAGCAAGCCAACAATAAATCATTGCAGGTAATAATTTTAACAATTTCTATCTTTAAATAATCAACATAAATTGGAAGTACACACCTTTTACAAATATCAACCTCCAACGGCGTCTTTCTCGATCAAAGGACAAACTAAGGCTACCTACACATTTAAGCGAGCGTCAGAGGCTCTTACAATGTTAATCGCTACAAGAAGACAGAGAGAGTAATGATTTAATCTCCATTATTTATAGGCATCTTAATAAGCATCTTTGTAACCGTTTTTCATTACCTGCTTTGATACATACATTCGCCGACCACAGATGTTATTTGTGAAATACACGTACATAAATATTGCACAAACATAAAAAATGAAAAATAATTATTATTTTATACATAATCTACTACCATTCACACAGTCATGAAATAATAATAATAATACAGATAAATGTTTATTTTTTATTATTTTTTTATATTCTACCTTTTGTAAATGTCTTACCAGGAGACGTCACAAGGTATCGAGGTCCGTCGGTAAGGCATGGCGCGAAGTCGGAGCTACGAACATCGGAAAGGTGTTCTATAGGATTCGGGTCAGAACTCTGTGCAGGCTAGTACATTACAGGGATGTTTCGTCCTTTAACCACTCCCCCGCAGGCCGTGCTTATGAAATGCTGCTCGATTGTGTTGAAAAATGCGGTCGCCATCCCCGAAATGCTCTTCAACGGTGGGAAGCAGGTAGGTGCTTAAAACATCAATGTAGGCCTGTGCTGTGATAGTGCCATGCAAAATAACAAGGGGTGTAACCCCCAGCATGAGGAATACGACCACACCATAACACCACAGCCTCCGAAAGCATTATGGGTCGCCGCGAAAGTCGAATGTGCGTTGAGCCCGAGTATGGTGAAAGTTACGGTGATTCTCGTGTACGACTGTGATGGTGTTATCCTAACGTATGACGCTCCTCCACGGCAGACCGTCAATGCACAGTATTACTGTTAGTTTTTGGAGCATCACCTGCTACCAGCTTTGCGAAACAAGCAGTGAAACTTTCTGCACAGAGCACCCATCACTTTGCACTACCATGTGCGGGCGCATACAGCGCAAGCTGTGGCCGCTCTGTTCAGTCGATAGGACTGGGAAGTACTGTACCATCCACAATACTCCCCAGACTTACGTCCTTGTACCTTTAATTTGATTCCGAAGAAGAAGGAACCAATTCGTGCCATTCGTTTCAGAACTATGAAACTTTCGCTTAGAATGATTATAAATGACTGTGCTTAAACTGACACAATATTTTTAGCATAATGCAATCTGACTTTTGATAATCCCTACAAAAGAATGGCCCTGACTAATAATAACCTATACCTTTCACGAATCACTTACCTCACAAAAACCTTCGTTACTCAAACTACTGCAATACAGAGAGCGCCAATACTGCTAGCTAAATAAATGATTCTAACTACTGACGGCACTAACTACTGATAGGCATAGTTAGCAAATGAAAGATTTTGATAAAGAACAAACAATGTATTTACAGTAACAGTGTTCAAAAGTCATAATATATATATATCACTTCATGACATCCAGTCTTACAAATTTACTGTCTCTGATGGACACACGTCCAGATCATCCGCTGTCAAAACTGCGTCATCTCTCTCCCCACATCCACCACTGCTGCTGGCTCACGTCCAACTGAAAAACGCTACGCACTGTTAACAGCCAACTGCCCAACACTACAATAGCCAACAACAATGCAAACCGGCCACAGACTGCACACAGCACAGCCAATGATTTTCATGCAGACTTCTACGTGGCGTTACCAATAAAAAAACCTGTACAGCCTACTTACAACTGTTCCTGAGATTCGACAAGTAGTAGACCGCTCCAGTCGCACCATCAACAGAACAGGCTCTGCCAACGGTATATTACGCCTTCCACATCGCTGGCAACGGGCTCTACACAACACTGGTGACTGCTTTGAAGGACAGTAACAGGTGCAAACATGTAACTCCTTTCTATCAGTTGTAAATAAATAGTTGCCACTATTTAAGTTTCAACCCTCGTAGTAGATAAGCTTTCGTTTCGAAGGCCTCGGTTCTTTCCTTGTTCTGCTACTTGTGTCAGTACCACCGAGCGAGGTGGCGCAGTGGTTAGCACATTGGACTCGCATTCTGGAGGACGACGGTTCAATTCTGGGCAACCATATTCAGGTTTTCCGTGATTTCCCTAGATCGCTTTACGCAAATGCTGGGATGGTTTCTCTGAAAGGGTATGCCTATTTCCTTCGCCATTCTTTATACGATCCGAACTTGTGCTCGGTCTCTAATGAGCTCGATGTCGATGGGACGTTAATCAAATATTTCCTTCCTTCCTTCCTTCCTTCCTTGAGCCAGTAGCGCTCTCTGTGTTTGTCGAGAAGAAACTGGCCAAACCATGTGGCCAAATTATGAAAGTATCATTAAAGTACTGCCGGAATACTGTTGATTGAAAACACACAGCTCACAATTTTCCCTGAGTAGTTTGGCTATAACTGATTACGAAATAAAAAGTGCGACGAGGAACATGTTCATTTGAATAACGCTGTATTATCAGCCTGAAACCTTATGCCGGTGAGATGTAACCAGCCCATCAGAAAGACATTTGTAAAGAGTGAAACTATATTAAAACTGTCCAGTTCCTTACTTTTCCGCATATAGAACTTTCACGGTCTCGATCTTTCCAAAAAAAAATTTCATGTATTCACTTCCTATAGTCATAATAATAAGTGATAAAAAGCACATTGTCGGGATATTATTACTTACACCTCAAAAACCTGTTTCCTTGGAAGGGCGCATACTCACAAACCCGCGGCTCTAGACGTTTTGGGCCATTCACAACTTCAGACGATATCTATTTTTCTCTAAATATATTGTAACAAAAAATGGTTCAAATCTCTCTGAGCACTATGGGACTTGACATCTGAGGTCATCAGTCCCTTACAACGTAGAACTACTTAAACCCTAACTAACATAAGGACAGCACACACATCCATGACCGAGGCAGGATTCGAACCTGCGACCGTAGCGGTCGCGCGGTTCCAGACTGTAGCGCCTAGAACCACTCGGTCACTGACCCGCCCATGTTGTAACAGTTCATCTCGACGAAAATATCTATGTAGGTATTGTACTTCCCCATCAGGAGTCTGAAGAATGTGCTTTCGACCAAAGTGAGATGAAAAAAGTGAGAATGGTGCCAATCACAGGAGTATAACGACTATCTGTCCGCAGCGCGATTACAGTTCTGAAAGTTGGTGTAAATGGAAGCAAGCTGAGATTAACCGGACACACTAGTATGACAAAAGAAAAAAATAAGTGAAATGTATTTCAAATTTTTCAATTTTAATATGATGATTATGCATATATTGTGTTTGATACTAGAATGTCGTGTTCTCAGTTTGGCACAGCTTTGCCACAGGAAACACGAAAGCCGTCGAAGACGTCCGTCTTCTGATCGGCTCCTGATCGTTGTCAGAAGGAGGCTAGTTTTTGATTACGCAAAAGTTTCTATTGTTCGGAAAAGAACAACCCGGATTTCCTTACGTAGTCAGTATGAATTTTATAACTACCTAAGGGACCTCTACCAATGAGCACTAAAGAAACTGCATTTGCAAATGAAATCATTAATAAATGGGGAAGCTATGAGTTGTATAGAAGACAAGGAGCGGCCTTCTATCTACGACCAGGATGCCGCAGTATTCTCTGCTCTGGCAAACACTAAATATATTCAAACAATTCTCACAAGCAATTAGGGCCTATTTATAAACAGTATAACTTACAAAAGTAATTTTCTAACTGTATGGTGCGATCAGATTTCAGCCTGCCCTGTGCTAGCTTCTTGGTACACGTTTTTGTCACAAATTACAGTCATTACTTTTCTCCTTCCTTCGAGACAATTCTTGCACCGTTCAACACCTTCATAGCAATAACTTGCCGATTTACAGTTTCGAACATAAATTACTTGAATTTTATAAATCAATAACTGTTGTCTGCACGCTGGCACGACCGCTCACTTTTGAAGGCTTAAAAAACGACCTTCTCCTCGCTTTCATATTACACGCAGAATTACGATAAAATCTGAAGATCTACAAAGGTTTTTACTATCATCTTTTATTTAGTTCGAAGCGGAACGCTCAGTTCAGTTTCTGTTAAAATGTTTCTTTCACTGGGCAATCGATTTATCAGGTCCACGCTAGATGCGTAACTGTAAGTTACGTAAAGTATACAAAACAAATGCCTTTCAAAGAATACGTCTCATCTCATAAGTTGATCATTTAATATACAGATAGGTGAATGCCTTTCCAACGGTACTCCCAGCTTTCATACGACGGAAATAACACTGCATACCTCTGATCATAATCCACCAATGAGGAGTGCAGTTCTGAAAGTTGGTGTAAATAGAAGCAAGCTGAGATTAACCGGACACTGAATGCTTCTGATCATAATCCACCAATGAGGAGTGAAATTATTACAACACGTTGAAGGAGAGATGAATTGGAGCCTATACGCAGAACAAGAACGAAGCAATGGCTTAATTAATTTGAGCTTATGCACAAAAACACGTTTTAGAATGTAAATGTCGTCAAAATTGCTAACTGTCGGGTGTGGGCCATTTAAATCACGGATTTAAGGGTTTCCTGCGTAACATGAAAGTCGTGGTAGCCAGCAGTCACCGCTCGCTCGTTCAGCACGAAAACGGGCGAGAAACGTCGAAAGTTTTAGGACCGTCGCTGTCTCCACAGCAGCTTCGGGGCTAGAACTACAGACAGAGAAACCTGCGCTTATCTTCGAATGGCCTGGCCCAGAAAAAGTTTTAAACTGATATCCACCAAATTTGAAGTCAAAAACCTTAAACGTATATTTCTGGAGACAACACATTTTAAACTGGTTCCCATGAGTTAGAAAACTACTCTGTAAAGTGGATGCCGTTTTGGATTTACTAAAACAGACATCTCACATTTTGGTGTCAACCTCATAAAATATACATTAAATGCGTTATCTCTTACTTATTTACATATAAAGGCAACAAAGTAGGTCATGGACGAGCACCTACGTTTTCAAGTTGCCGCCATTTTTAAATGCACTCAAGGAAATTTCATTTTCGAGGTTCACCCCAAAGAAAATTTAATCCTGATAATGTATACACCTTTAATTTTGATGGCAGGACTATATTTCGTCCATAATCACGTGAACCTTGTTTTGGTAGCCATTTTGTGCTGAATAAGCTCATCAATTTACCAGCCATATTTGGTACTACTGTTTGTTGATAAGGATTTCATACGAAAAAAATTACAGAAAAAACGCTTGAACAGTAACGTAAAATAAGGCCTAATATCACAAAACCCTTTAAGTGACTTAAGTCTGCTGATAAAATAAAACGCGATTGAGTCCATGATAGCAAAAGGCCTTAACTTTGCTCCAATGACTGTCGCCACCATTAGTGGACTTTATCACTTCCATGGAAGAGGCTGTGCCCGTCTGGTAGCAGACACATGAGGTGAAATTCGTCGAGAGTCTTACCATGTGTTAATGAGAGTCACATGGCTGAAGAACAACATTTCGCATATGGGTATGGCAGCCCTGTCTAATTTAAGACCATACGTGGATAGAATAGTACTCAAAGTGGATAGAGGTAACGCTATTTTCGCCATGCTATAGGAGGACTATATTAATAGGATTAGTGTTTCACTTTTTGATTTAACGTATCACAAGACCGATACACACAGTGAGATGAGAAAAACAGCAGAAATTTAGGACTCCATTACTGTACCTAACGAGGTCATTGAGAGATTAATACCACCTATTTCAGTTCCATATAGACTGTAAGGACTATTTAAGATCCATAGCGAAAGTCAGCCTCAACGACGTATTCTTTGCAGTATCGGTCAAGCCATCTGTGATTTAGCCCAGTATTTAGCGTCTTTTCTCAGACTTAATGCAGCCGAACGTTTTCATCATGTAAGGGACTCTGCTGACTTCATCAGTTGGCTTATACCACTTGGCGTGGAAAGAAGCAACTCGTTCTTCAGCGCTGAAACCGTATCAGTTTTCATAAATGTGCCTCCATTGGATTGGCTAAATCTCATCGGCCTAACGTTTCGGGGTGAAATTACAGAGATATTCGGACACAATCCTCGACGTGGCTTTCATGGATTTTTCGAAAAATCTGGTGGTGTCACCATGGACAGTCATTTGTATCTCCTTCTCGCCCATATTTTTATGAAAGATTTTGAGGGGTGAGCACTCATCTCATACGTTTGGAAACCAACAGCATTTAGACCCTACGTTGATGATACTTTCATAGTTTTTCATAATGGTTCTAACAGTTTCCGAGAATTCCTTCAACATCTAAACTTCATGTATGAAAACATATAATTTACCATTGAAAAGAGGAAATAAGGTTGTCAGCCGTTCTCCGAAGTTTTGTAGCGGCGTAAGAGCAGTGTACACTTGGACACTCGGTATTTTGAAAGCCCACGCGTACAGATTTGTATTTCCAGGCTATTACTTGTCATCATGCGACACTAATAATGGACAAGGACTTTGACCCACCGAGGCCATACTGTCTCAGATGACAATAACTTGCCAGAGGAACATGAAAAGCTACAACATTTGTACCTAAACAATGGATGTTTGTCTCGGCGAGTACAGAGAGCGTTACTGACCTATAAACAGCAGAACATGGAAGACGATGTTACTTTGAAAACAACAAATACGAGATGTCTTTCAGCGAAAATAGGCACAGAATTAAGTTGACATAAGGTTAATGCTATTTTTCGTCCTTCATCAAAAATCTCGGTGCTCTTGGATTCTATCAAAGACGATGCAGATTTGCGCAAGTCAGATGAGTATAGTATTCAGGACGAATGTGATAAATCTTGATCATGGCCAACGACGTTAACTTTTCAGAATTGCATCCTAGAACACAGCACGACACTCGTCCTCTGAAAGCCAACAAATACACTGCTGCCGAAAACTGTGTTTCTACTGCTCATTCGATAAAATACAACTAAATCCTGCTATTGAAAGATACCCTGCTTTCGGTAGCTAGCGTCGATCAGCGATTTCAAGGTGTGGTGACGATCGATCGATCTGATATCGACGAGGGGAACTTTCACCACGGACGGCGCGCAGCACGGCTTATAAACCCGCAGTAGAACCAGAAGCGATCAAACAGCACACGTGCAGTGACGATATACACACACTGCATGTGTTGACGGGGCTCTAAGTAAGGGTACTCATTATGTGATGGACAGAAGACTATGTGTCACATTTGCGTGGCAGAGAGTAACAGACTTTCTGCAGTTCACGCGAAATATCGTGGAACAATCGAAGAAAAACTGTTTTATAACTAGATCCTCGTAAAATTGGGTTGCTGTTATGTTTACAACGTCTTCACTGTTACTATTCAGTTGTGTAAAATGCGTATGAACTGCAACTGTATATCTTCCTTTTGACTTTCATCTTTTTTTTTCGAGATGCTGGCTTTATGAAGAGCTTGGGAAAACGAACGACATACAAGGTTTGGCGGGGAAAGCACGCAGTACCACATATCGTGTAAGGTGCAGGGCACCCATACTACTTAGTATGTAAACAGAAAGAGATTCGATTGCTTTGAATTCTAGAAAAAGTTGTAAAAGACATATTGATGGGATTTGGTAGTGAGGTATCATTCTTCAGAGCTTTTTCTTCCCCAGTGTATGCCGCTAGTTTGCATGTGAATGTGTTTACGTTTCATCAAGTAAGAGGATCGAATATGTTGTGACAGAGACTAAGTGGAGGAAATCAAATACAGTACTGTTTATCATAGTATACGCTTTAACTCAGCAAAGGAGAAAGCAGTTGCATTAACGTTGCCGAAAGACAAAGTTATTTAAGCAAAATGTTCTGTTTTATTGTGGACAATTATTGTCAAACTGCCAAACTGTACTGTAGACCAAGCAGACTTCTATTCAAAGCATGATAGCTGAACTGAAACTACCCGCATCTCGTGGTCGTGCGGTAGCGTTCTCGCTTCCCACGCCCGGGTTCCCCAGTTCGATTCCCGGCAGGGTCAGGGATTTTCTCTGCCTCGTGATGGCTGGATGTTGTGTGATGTCCTTAGGTTAGTTAGGTTTAAGTGGTTCTAACTTCTAGGGGACTCATGACCATAGATGTTAAGTCCCATAGTGGTCAGAGCCATTTTTTGAACTGAAACTGAGCAACTCCAGCAAGTGTATCATGCGAAATTTATTTGTCGTTGTGTAGGTATTCGACCCGCCAAGCGAATGATCGTCATAGACAAGGGTATCGTCAGAGATGCTCCATAAAAACAACCTGTAATGTTCGAATACAGAATTAGTACAGTTTGCACAGTGAAGTCAGTTAAATATTTAGACGTAACATTGTAAAGAGATGTGAAATAGGGGGAGCACGGAAGTAGGTTAAATGGAATAATTTTAGGAAATCATTGTGCATCTATAAAGGAGACCGCGTACAGAACATTAGTGCGACTCAGTCTACGACTAGTGTCGATCAACATGTAAGTATTATGGAGATGCTTTGACATTTCAAGTTGTAATCCCTTGAGGAAAGACGACGTCCTTTTCGAGGAATTTATTTAACCGCCATTTGTGCTGACTGAAGAACTGTTCTGCTGCCGCCAACATACATTTCACGTACGGACCACTAAGATAAGAGGCATGAGAACTCTTGGTGCCATGGTCTAGGGGTAGCGTCTATGAGTAATAATCAAACATTCCGGTCCCGGGTTCGAAATACTCCACTGCTTAAACTTTGATTAATAACCAGAATTGGCAACCGAATACTTCCGGCATAACGAGTCACTCTCATACTGCCAACGGCCTTGTCAAGGAGGGCGGAGGAGCGGACAGAGGTTCAGGGCACAATCTTGTCTTTGAGATGGGAAACTGTCCTAAGGCAGAAGAATCAGCTATGATCGAAGGCATGAGTTTGCAAATGGCAATTGAAACTAGTGATTTAAAAACACATAACACGAATCCACAGGAAATGTGGCCTGTAGTTGAAAAAGGGACATTATGATCCATTGGAAAATGATATCGGAATAGTCCCCCATTCGGATCTTTAGAAATGACTGCCAAGAGGAAGGTGGGGACGAGATAAAGATAGGATAACCTACGAAAGGATACTCTCGTACGAATCGGGGCGTGGACTGTTAGAAACTTGAACGTGGCTGAGAAGCAACAAAATTTGAAAAGGGAAATCCAAAGGCTCAATCTAGTGCTCAGTGAAGTGAGATGGAAAGAAGACAAGAATTTCTGGTCAGATGAGTATAGGGCAGTATCAACAGCAGCAGGAAATGGTATGAGATTAGTAGAATTCGTTATAAGAACGAAGAAAGGGCAAAGACTATATCATTGTGAACAGTTCAGCGATAGGGTAGTTATTAACAACAGAACACCAACACCAACAAAGATACTTCAGGTATACATGCTGACGTCGCAAGCTGGAGGTGAGCAGATAGAGAAAGTATATGAGGATACGGAAAGAGTAATACAGCACATAGGGGAAGATGAAGATCTAATGGTCATGGAATACAGTTTAGGGGAAAGAGTAGAAGAAAACGTTACAGGAGAATATGAGCTTGGGTCAAAGAATGAGAGAGGAGAAAGACTAATTGAGTTCTGTAATAAATTTTAGCTTGTAATAGCGAATACTCTGTGCAAGAATAGCAAGAGGAGGAGGTATGCTTCTTAGATACGGGAAGATTTCAGTTAGATTGCACAATGGTGAGACACAGATTTCGAAATCAGTTACTGGATTGTAAGGCGTACCCAGGAGCAGATACAGACTCAGATCACAATGTAGTGGTAATCAAAATCAGAATGAAGTTTAAGAGATTAGTCAGGAAGTATCAATACGCAAAGAAGTGGGACACGCAAGTACTAAGAGATGACAGGATACCTTGTGCTCTAATGATACATTTCCGATGACGTACATTATTTTTCATTTGGTTACATAGTGTAGAACACGAAATGTGTGACTATGTTTGCTGTGCCAATTTATATACGAGTTCCTTATGTAAAGACTTAATTTTTGTTTCTGGTTATCTTTCAGATAGTTTTATGGAATGTATTGGTGACACGGAATGCAATAGGCAGAGGTTTTGTAAGAACTGTGGAGTGATAGAGGTATCAATAGTTCTCGGGTGGAACTGTGTGGAGCAGACCGTAGCAATTGGCTTGAAAGCATGGCATATGGAAGCAAGTTGTGACTAGTGTGTGTGGCAATGGTGTTTGTTTAACGCGGTATTAACACCGGAAGTTTTTGTGTTAGACCGGTTTGTAATTTGACTTTATGATGGATATTCTAAAAGGACGTTGTTTTACGCAAACGCTGTTGGTTTTTTCAGAACGATGCCTGTGCGCTGTGACAAAGCACTCGTGAACAGACAGTATTGTCGTCGATTCAGAATTGAAGTCCATTACATAAACTCCGAATTTAATATTGCTCATTTTCTTGACTACGGTAGATGACGTGTGCTAAAACATTAACTTGCAATGTGGAAACTGTTAACTGTGTTGGTAGGTAAGTGACTGCTTTCGCGGGAACAGTACCGTTATCAACCGTGAATATTAACAATAGATGGACAGTCTAGCTTCGCAGCTGGCGAAGTATAGCAATTACAATGTTAATTTAAACACGTCATGTGGACTGTGCCAAATTGTCGTGTGTGGAAGTTGCAGTTGCACTAATAAGACCTTCAGGTGCTCCATAAGCAGTTACTTTCTTCCAGCCTACGACAAATGGGTGCTACGCCACTTATTACCACCGCCAGCACAAACAGGATGTATGGAAAGAGGATATTTTAATGCCAAGGACTAGACTAGACGAACTTATAGGATTCATATCAGTAACTTACAGCTGCTTCTACCGCCGTCGCCAAGTCACTCCGACCCAAAACAGGTAAGACCTAAAAATGTTCCTCTCTTCGAGAAACACAATTGTAAACAAATTTATTCCTTTTTGCTTTGTAATAGTTTACCTCATAATATTTCTCTAACCTTCAGTGATTCCTGTCCCCACCCCCAACAGTAGTTGCTACCATCATTTATTTGCTTTTGTTCTCCAGAGTATTTGCATAAGTCGTTTCATGCTTCGTATGTGTACTTCGGAAGGGTATGCTTCGATGTGTATATGCAGTAATTTAGACAGGAGAATTTACGTGTTGCACTGCAAAATGTGGCTAAACGTGTAAGTTGAGGCATCTGTTATTGACGTTATTTACTCCAACCAATTACAAAGAACTAGGTTATTCGCCATTGATTCAAAATAGCGTACTTGAAGGAACTTTGAATCTGATAGTTATTAAAATACGCGATCTTTGTTTACATGTCACTTAGTGTTATATTTCTATTCATTCAAGTTTATCTGTAAATATATCTGGGATTAATTGTTATTGGTAAGCAAAAGTACAGTACATTCTGTCGTTATTTATGAAATTAGCTTTAGATTGTTTAAGTGGTTTCCACTATCAGAGGATTTTTATCATCAGGAGTGTAACAGGATTCGGAAACTCCTCATTTAGAGGTGTGCTTATGAACTTTCCGGAAGTAAAACACGTTCATGGCATTTACACAATTTTAGTTTCCTTCATGCAGTTTTTCTTTAAACACTGTCCGATTACAAATTCAGGGCCAAAGTAAATCTCCAGGAACCGTTTTCTTCACATATGGCGACCGTGACACTACAGGGTATTTCGACGCTTTCTTAAGGAATTTGCAATCTTGGGATCGAACTTTTAACATTAGTTGGAGTGGTTTGTTTCGGTTAGGATCAAACAACAGAAGTGATGAATATCAAAGAGGATGAACAGGTAGCTAGTTTTTAGGTATGTGATGATGAGCAAGGTGAAAATAAAGAACAGGATACTGCTATGGGAAAGGTGAAAAAAGATATAGTAACTAAGACAGAACCACGTATTGAGAGATACGTGACGGAGAAAGTTCAAATAGAAAGTATGTTTGCTGCTCTGTTTGCGGAAATGAAAGGAATGAAAGTGGTTTACAAGAAGAAATTAAGAATGCAAAATAAGGATTGAGTAGAAAAATTAAAGGTGTTAGTATGGAGATAGAAGCGTTTAATAATTCTCAAAAGGATATGGGAGAATAAATGAGGAATTTAGATGTGATATTTGAACAAAGGTTTAAGGATTTTAAAAGGAATTTAGATGAATGGATAGATAAGAATTTTTCTGAGATAAAGTCAGTTGTAGTCAAAGATTGTGAGAAATTTAAAGATGCTGTTAAAGAGACATTTAAAAAAACAGAATTAGAGTTGGTGGAAAAGTAAAAGAGATTCAGGAAGAGATAAATAGAAGAGTGGAATGCTTGGATAGAAATATAGTAGCAAGAGCTGAAGTGTGTGATAAGAGAAAGACAGAGTATTCTGAGAAAATGTTGCAGTGACATAGCAAGAAATCTCACGCAGAAATGGAGAGAATCAAAGGGCCCACTACTGTGAATGAGAGGAGAGTAGAGACTTTGGAAAGAAAGGGAGAAGATAGCAATTCACAGCTACATCTGTGGTAGTACATGTGAGAGACAGTAGTAATTTTAATAATATAGTGTTTCAACCTAAGTGCAATGCCCGTCCTGTGGCTTTTGTGAATAGTTTAAGAAGTCAGTTTACTGTAGAGTGGACTGAGAAAGATAAATTAAGGAGGGCCAGTACTCGTTTGAAAGGTGAGGGTTTACATTGCGGGTCAGGTACACCAGATAAATACGAAACTTTTGAGAATTTTGTGTTAGCTTTCCTAGCAGAGGACTGGTCTAAGGAGAAACAGAGTGATGCCATAGAGACTTTTAAGAAAGCACTGTGGTGCGTTAAATGGATTAAGGATAGTATGAGAGAATACTGTGAGAAGTGGATCAATAGGTTGAAACATTTGGATAGTACTCGGAGTGATCGATATACAATAGTGGTATTGGTGGCGAAGTTACCTCCTGATAGAAGATGTGGATTAATTTGGCATAATAATAATCTGAAAGATGTTCTCAGTAGGGTGAGATGTAAAAAGATGGCAGACACATTGTTCATTCAATAAATATAGAGTTTCTTGGAGGTACCAAGAGAACAGGGGACAGACAAAGAGTGTGAATTAAGTAAATGTGAGAGGTAGAGGAGAAAGGGATCAAGGAAATTTTAGTGGTAATAACAGAGTTTACGATAGGAGGGGAAGTTTTGATATGGGAAACGGTACCCCACAACAGTGAGGGCCTATGCTGGGGAAAGTCAAGTGTCCAGGCCTACAAATGTTGCTAGTTGCCACATTGATGGTAGATGTTTTGTAATGAGCAGCTAATCGTGGTGATAGGGGTTGTGAAAGTCAGAGTTTGGTAATTGAAGAGATGGGGCCCGAAGTTAAGTGTAGGAATAACGTAGGATCCGGAGGTTTATGTATGGAGGTGTTTTCCCATATATATGATGGTATTAAAGAATATGAAAGAGAGCAAATAGACAAGGAGGAGGAGAATAATGTGATACAGTTGGGAAGTAGTGGAAGTGAGGAGGAAGAAACAAGCAGTGAGAGTAGTGATAGTGGGGAGGGAGAAGATGAAGTACAAGAGAATACTTTCATTTTTCTAAGTAATTTGCATAAGAGTCATGAGGGAGAGAAAGGGCCAATTTCTGAGATTATTGAGGGAAAGACTTCTACCAATTCCTCAAACCATGGTATAGATATTAATGAGGAGAAGGAAGTTAATGTGTTTATTATTGGTAAGGCCAAGGGTGTGGCAACTTGTAGCGAGGAGGAAGAGAGTTTATGTGCAAATAGAAGGGGGTCAAATGAAGAAGGAATCTAAGAGATAGGTTATAGGAAGTGGGAATATGACAATACTGACAGAGATTTGTTACATGAGGATGAAGATATTTGGGATATTATAGCAGGAAAACCCTTTGTGAAAATAAAAGCCTATGTAAGGGAGCAAAAGGCTCTTTTGGATACAGCGAGTTAAATAAGTGCCATAGCTGAGGAATTCCATAATTCTATAAAAGAGGGTAATGAGGTAACGGACGTACCTGAGTTGGGCTTGAAAATAGTGGGTGCTACGGGTAAAGTGAGCAAATCTGTCAAGCGACAGATCATTCTAGAATTTGAACTTGGGGACATACTCTTAGTACATAATTTTTTTGTGGTTCCTGGGCCCAATGTGAAAATTATCTTTGGCATGGACTGGCTGATAGAGTGTAAAGCAGAAGTAAATTGTGGGGACAGTTTTATCACTTTTCATAGTGAAGGATCAGAAGCAAGTGTGAATTTTGATGGAATTCTAGTGGATAGCAATGACTTAATAGGTCAGTTAAAAATGAGAGTAATGACAGTAGGAGTCCATTGGAAAATCGAGGTTTCAGGATGGCTTATAGGGGTAGCAGAGAGATAGTAAAAGAATTAAAGATTCTGATGGACAAGCTAGAAATGTTAAGTAATCAACAGAAAGAAGTGTTAAGGGAAGTCTTGTGGATAAATAGAGAGGTATTTTCGGACAGACTGGGTAAAGTTAAGAACTTTCAATGTAAACTAGATGTGAAACCACATGAACGTTTTGCAAGAAAACCTTTTTCTATACCATTTGCTCTGAGGGAAGCTGTATATAAAGAAATTGAGAGGATGTTAGAATGTGGGATTATAAAAAGGAGTAAGAATGAATACAATAGTCTCTTAATAGTTGTGCGTAAGAGAGATGGTAGTGTAAGGGTGGTCATTGATGCTAGGGCTTTGAACACTGTAGTTACTAGAGAGACCAATCGCACAGAGAATATGGATGGGTTGCAAAAATATTATAAAATGAACTACATGATTAGCCTCGATCTCAAGACTCGGTATTAGCCAGTCCCACTTGCAGAAGAGTATAGGAAGTATACGTCGTTTCTGGTAAATGGGAAATATTACCAATATACTGTTGTTCCATTCTGTTTGAACATTAGTGCGTCAGTGTTCATTTAGGCTCTGAGGGAAGCTGTATATAAAGAAATTGAGAGGATGTTAGAATGTGGGATTATAAAAAGGAGTAAGAATGAATACAATAGTCCCTTAATAGTTGTGCGTAAGAGAGATGGTAGTGTAAGGGTGGTCATTGATGCTAGGGCTTTGAACACTGTAGTTACTAGAGAGACCAATCGCACAGAGAATATGGATGGGTTGCAAAAATATTATAAAATGAACTACATGATTAGCCTCGATCTCAAGACTCGGTATTAGCCAGTCCCACTTGCAGAAGAGTATAGGAAGTATACGTCGTTTCTGGTAAATGGGAAATGTTACCAATATACTGTTGTTCCATTCTGTTTGAACATTAGTGCGTCAGTGTTCATTTAGGCACTGGATCAGGTCTTAGGATCAGAATTTAGTTCTAAAATAACTGTATACGTTAATTGTATTTGTTAACTGCTACTGAATCGTGGGAGGAACTTTGTAGTTCATTGAAGACGTATTTCAGCGTTTGAGAAAAGAGGGAATGACCCTTAGACTTAAGAAATGCGAGTTTGTGAGAAAGGAAATAAAGTTCATAGGTAGAACTTGTCCACAGAGCAAAGCTATTAAGGAATCTCCATCTCCGATGACTCAAAAACAATTAAAATCCTTTCTCAGTTTATGTAACTTTTATTGAAATTTTATATCAGGACAAGTATTTAACAAACCATGTTTGTCCGCAAGTGACATTTGTTAGGACCAGTGAGTGTCAGGAAGCTTTCAACCAGCTTAAGGAAGCTTTAAAAGAGGATAGACTTTTGCATCATCCTGACCTAAACAGATCGTTTTGTTTGGGGACTGATTCTAGTGGGTATGGTATTGGAGTAAAATTGTTAGAAGATTTTGGAGAAAGTGGCAAGGAATATCATATAGCAATTGCATTTGCAAGCTGGTCATTAACTTAGTATGTAAATAAATATAATGTGACAGAAAAAGAGGCTTCGGCGATAATTTGGGGGTTTAATATGTTCAGGAATTATCTGTGGGGAAATAAAAGCATCATGTATACTGATCATAGGGCATTGTATTTTTCAAGAAGTTTAGGTTGATACATACTATGTTGACAAGGAGGGTAGAGTTCATGCAACAGTTTGAATTTGAAATCAAGTATGTTAAGGGTACTCAAAATAAAGTTGCAGATGCTTTGCCCAGATTGCCTTTAGGGGAAAATGGGGAAATAAGACGAGAGATAGATGAAGAACATGTGAAATTACTTTGTGTTGAAGGGGTTCAAGGAGAAAAGAAAATAGAGAATATATGTAAATACACAAGGAGGTATCAGAACAATGATGAGATCTGGAAAATGATCAAGAGGGAGTTAAATACACCAAATGGTAGTGATAGATTCCTAAAATAGTATGAGGTGCATGAAGGGATCTTGTTTAGGCGAAGTAATGAAAATTCAGAGGATTGGATGGTGTGTTGGCCTAGAGATTGCATTGACCAAATAATTGACTATATTCATGTGAGTTTTGAGCATAAAGATATATATACAGAAAATAAGAGTGTGTGTAGGTTTTGAAAATATGGTAAAGTGAGTAAATAACCGGATTAAGACATGTGATAAGTGTCAGAGAGCTAAGATTACAAATCAGATGTGCTGGCTTCCTATGCAAAATGTAAAAGCTAACGATTTGATGGAGCTACTAGCTGTGGATTTCTACGGACCTTTGTCAAATACGAGAGGAGGTTGTGCATGTATTTTTGTACTATTGGAAGTATTTTCTAAATTCATAAGGTTGTACCCTTTGTGTAAAGAAACTGGTAAGCCAATTCTGACTTAACTTGAAAAGGACAATTTTAAAAAATTTGGTAAACCAAAGGCAATACTTTCTGACAGTGGATCCCAGTTGACTGGTAAGGTATAGCAGTGATATATATACGTCGACTTACCACCCAGCAGGAAATCTGGAAGAGCGTTACATGAGGGAAATTGGAAGGTCATGCCACATGTATTGTAGTAATAATCTTAGTTCATTGGGAGATAATGTGGAAAATATTGATGATTTAATGAACATCGTACAGCATCATATAATGTGCTTAACCCATTTGAGATTATGAAAGCAGATATATCCTTGAGTTTTATAGAGGAAAAGTTGTCGTTTCCCCTAGGGATGAGTACAGCTGGGATGAAAAGAAGACGAGACTGAGAGAATTAGTGGATAAGATGTTAGAGGAGAGAAGGAGATGGCATGATGAATAAATAAGAAAGGCAGAGATTGAGGTGGGAGACTTAGTGTTAGTGAAGACTTATGACAAATCTAAGGAGATTAACAATGAGATATCAAAGTTTTTTGGTGTGTATAAAGGTCCAATTGGGGTAGTGGGTATACCTCATTCGAATGAATTTTAATTGGTGCATCCAAAATCAAGGAAGAAATTTGGTCTGAAGAAAACAGTAGTTGTGAAAGCATATACACCCAGAGTGTAAGACCTCAGGAGATTCACTACACTTCAGTGAATATGTGCTGAAGGGTGCACAGGGCCCCGAGCTATTTCTTCTTTACTTTTCTGCGCTGCTCTTTTACTATTCTTTATTTCTATCAAAACAACCCTACAACTGTCAACCTATCCAGGATTAGGAGTGAGTAAAGATAATGAGATATGACGATTGATAGCTTAATCAAGATATATGGTTAAATAGGAGAATTTTGTAGTGTTGTGATTTGGAATAATGGTGAAGTAAGCTGACAGATCGGGTGAGTAGTTTGGAAATATGAAAAGATATTTAAATTAGTAATTGGATAATCGAGCTTGAGTTGTTACAGCATATGATGTGAAGCAATAAAGTTTATGAGACAAGATATATTATATGAAAACACATGCAATGACAATTTGTGAAGGAATTTAATTACTGGGAATTCAAGTACAAAAAGAAACGCTATAAATGGGACTTGATGATATTGAGCCATTAGTGGGAAGCAGTAGTAAAGACACTCAATGGTGTGATGAAAAGTCTTGTGTAATATGTGTTGTAAGTAAAGAACTAATTGGATATGCTTTCTGTTTTATGTCTTCAGTTTTAGACTGAAAATTTATCGTAATTAATTATTTTGCTTGTACTCTTTTTTGGGTCATAAACCCAATGACATGTTTAATTATTGAACTTTTGATGTTCTTTAGTAAGAAGTATGTAATATACTCTTTCATTATTATTGGATAAATTTTACACTCTTTTGTGATATATTGGACTATTGTAAAATATAATTGTAAAATTTAAACTGACGTAATCATAACTAGTTTAGGTTAGATGGGACTCACATTTGTCATGAGAAGTTCTTGGGAAAATATCATGATCAAATGGGGGCAAATGTGATTCAATGGCTAATAACGAGATATAAGTTTTCTCCTTTCTTTTACTACCTTGTACTCCATTGATATATTTCCGATGATGTAGATTATTTTTCATTTTGTTACATAGTGTAGATCATGAAGTGTGTGACCATGTTTGCTGTGCTAATTTCTGTACGAGTTGCTAATGTAAAGACTTGGATTTTGTTTCTGGTGATCTTTCAAAAAGTTCTATAAAATCTATCGTGTGAAACGGAATGCAATAGGCAGAAGTATGAATGCAGAGTCTCGCGGCGATAACATTGAATAAAATGTTCTCGGGTTTCCAACCGCGTCGATTGGTTAAAACTGCACGAGCTTTCGGCCAAGCACTCCTTGGCCATTGTCAAGTGTTATAACTGCCAGTGGGCGGTTGGTGCGCCCTTATATATGCTAGCTGCCGGCTGTGGCGTCACTGGTGCCCGTGACTTTGCTATATATGGGCATGTTTTGAGTCGGCGTTCGATGTGCCCTCTTCCACTGCGCGATCGCTGGATCCCACGCAGCGCTGAGCTGTAAGCTAACGTCTCTATTCAGGGTGTTTGTGGTAATTTTTATTTTAATAGCTTCTTGTATTAAACTATCCCAGAAGCCGTTAGTTCGAGCCACGACAGAGGTATCGTCAAATTTTATGTGGTGACCGTTTTCTAACGCATGCTCAGCTAACGCAGATTTCTCTGGATAGCGTAGACGATAACACCTCTCATGTTCTTTCCTTCGTTGTTCCGCAGTGCGCACTGTTTGTCCGATGTACTTCTGGCCACACTCACAGGGTATTTCGTAGACTCCAGGTGTTCTGAGACCTACTGCGTCTTTCACTGGTCTCAGTAATTGACGGATTTCCGTTGGAGGCTTCAAGATCGATTTGATCTTGTGTCTTTTCAACAGGCGGCGTATCTTACCCGATACAGAGCCACAGAATGGCAGCAAAGCCAGTTTCTTTTCCTGCTCTTTGTCGCTAGTCTTATTCTGATATTTCCCAGAAATCACTTCTTTCACTTGATAGATGCTGTAGCTGTTATTCCTGAAAACCTTGCGTAGGCCCCTCAGTTCGTGGGGCAGGTTGTTGTCGTCTGTTATTACTCTTGCACGATACACCAATGTTTGCAATACTGTGCGCTTCTGTGTGGATGATGATGGCTGGTAGCGTGCAGGTACAATTCTGTGTGGGTGGGTTTTCTGTAGACGCTGTGGTCAAGGCACCCATTTCGTTTACTGTGTACAAGGACGTCGAGGAAGTTCAATGCATTATTTTTTTCCACCTCCATGGTGAACTGGATATTACTGTTGAAGCCACTGAGGTGTTCCAAAAACTCGTCTAATTTCTCTCGTCCGTGTGGCCAAATGACGAATGTGTCGTCAACGTATCGAAAGAAACACTTAGGCTTCAATGCCGCAGTATCTATGGCAATAACCTCAAAATTCTCCATGAAGAGGTTTGCAACAGCTTGAGCCAACGGACTTCCCATTGCTACGCCGTCTGTCTGATCGTAATACTGGCCGTTGTACACGAAGTAGGATGACGTAAGAGTGTGCCTAAATAGCTCGCCCATGTCACTTACAAAGTACTGGGAAATTAGTTCCTAAGAATCTTTGATAGGCACATTCGAAAACAGCGCCACTACATCAAAAGTGACCATAATATCGTCCTCACTAAGGCGTAGAAGGTTGATTCTGCTGATAAATTCTTCTGAGTTTTTTATATGATGTTCTCAGTGTCCCACATGTGGTGCGAAGAGCTTGGCCAAGTACTTCGCCAGCTTGTATGTTGGAGAACCTATTGTGGACACAATAAGGCGAAATGGCGTCCCGTCCTTGTGTATCTTAGGTAAACCATAAGAAGTAGGTGGTCTAGGCGCCTGTGGGAGAAGATTCTTAACAACACTGTCTTCCACTGAAGATCGCTTAAGAAGTTCTGATGTTCACCGCGGGACATTCCTGTCTGTGAAATAATAAGTGGTGTTGAACAGGCAGTCCACAAGCTCCCACATGAAACAGCGGACGAAATGCGGGGAGAGAAACCAGCCGTATACTGACAAAGGCCAAGTTACCGGTATCCAACATGACCAGGGCTGAGCGCAAAGGCCTTCGTGAAATACGTAATGATGACAGCATTGTGGTACTTCCCGCTGACAAAGGCAATGAGGTCGTAATTATGGAGTTCGAGGACTATGATACGAAGATCTGTGCGCTACTGAACGAAGATACTTATCGGAAGCTCCCAAGCGACTCGGCATCAAGAATAGTAAGAAAAACATCAGAACTTCTTAAGCGATCTTCAGTGGAAGACAGTGTGGTTAAGAATCTTTATGATGGATATTCTGAAAGGACGTTGTATTGCGCAAACGCTGTTGGTTTTTGCAGAACGATGCCTGTGGCAGTGACAAAGCACTCGTAAACAGACAGTTTGTCGTCGGTTTAGAATTGAAGTCCATTACATAAATTATGAATTTAATATTGCTCATTTTCTTGACTACGGTAGATGACGTGTGCTGAAACACTAACTGGCAATGTGGAAACTGTGAACTGTGTTGCTAGTAAGTGACTGCTTTCGCGGGTACAGTATTATTATGAACCGTGAATATTAACAGTAGATGGGCTGTCTAGCTTCGCAGCTGACGAAGTATAGCAAGTAGAATGTTAATTTACGCACGTCATATGCACTGTGCCAAACTGTCGTGTGTGGAAGTTGCAGTTGCACTAGTAAGACCTTCAGGTGTTGCATAAGCAGTTACTTTCTTCCGACCTACGACAAATGGGTGCTACGCCACTTATTACCACCGCCAGGCCAAACAGGATGTAAGGAAAGAGGGTATTTTAATGCCAAGGACACGACTGCATGAACTTATAGGATTCATGTCAGCAGCTTCAAACTGCTTCTACCGCCGTCGCTACCTCACTCCGACACAGAACACCTATGATTTAAATATATTCCTCTCTTAAAGAAGCACAATTGTAACCAATTTTATTCCTTTTTGCTTTGTAATAGATTATCTCTTAATATTTCTCTCGGTAGTGTATTGTAAAGACTGTTCACCTTCAGTGATAGCTGAGTCCACCTCTAACAGTAGTTACTTCCATCATTTATTTGTTATAGTTCTTCGGAGTATTTGCATTAGTCGTTGCATGCGTTGTATATATCTTTTTAAAGCGCCTACTTTGATGTGTAGCTGTAGTAATTTAGACAGGAGAATTTACGTGTTGCTCTGCAAAATGTGGCTAAACGCGTAAGTTGAGGCATCAGCCATTGATGTTATTTATCACAACCACTTACAAAGAACTAACTTATTCGCCATTGGTTCAAGATAGCGTATTTGAGGGAAGTTGAATCTCACAGTTGTTAAAGTACGCGACCTTTGTTTACATGCCACTTAATGTTATATTCTCATTCATTCATGTTTAGGTGCAAATTTATCTGGGTTTAACTGTTACTGGTAAGCAAAAGTACAGCACACTGAGTCATTATTTAACGAATTAGCTTTAGATTGTTTTACTGATTTCCACTATAGAAGGATTTTATTATCAGGATTTTAACAGGATTCGGAAACCCCTCACATAGAATTGTGCGTTTGAAGTTTGTGGAAGTTAAACGGGTTGGTAGCGTTTACACAATATTAATTTTCTACGTGCAGTTTTTCTTTAAACATTGTCTGATTACAAATTAACGGTCACAGTAAATCTCCAGGAACCGTTTTCTTCACAGCTTGAAGTTCTCTAAATATATAGATACAGCAGTAAGGGAATAGATTAGTCAGAAAGTACAAATACGCAAAGGACTGGGATACGGAAATACTACGGGATGAAAAGATACGCATGAAGTTCTCTAAGGCTACAGATAGAGCAATATGGAATCACTCAGTAGCCAGTACAGTTGAAGAGAAGTGGACATGTCTAAAAAGGCAATCACAGAAATTGGAATGCAAAACATAGGTACAAAGAAGGTAACTGCGGAGAATCCGTAGGTAACAGAAGAAATACTTCAGCTGATCGATGAAACAAGAAAGTATAGAAATGTTCAGGAAGATTCAGGAATACAGAAATGCAAATGGCTGAGGAACAAAATCATAGGAAAAGTCAGGTAAGCTAAGATGAAATGGCTGCTTGAAAAACGTGAAGAAATCGATAAAGAAATGATGGTCAGGAGGACTGACACAGAATACACAAAAGTCAAAAGAACCTTCGGTGAAACCAAAAGCAAGAGGGCAACGGGCATTCTACTGTTAAATGCTGAGGAGAGAGCGGATAGTTGGAAAGAGGATATTAAAGGCCTTTGTGTGTGTGCGTGTGTGTGTGTGTGTGTGTGTGTGTGTGAGAGAGAGAGAGAGAGAGAGAGAGAGAGAGAGAGGGAGGGAGGGAATGTGAGCGAGAAAGAGAGAGAGAGAGAGAGAGAGAGAGAATCAGTGAAAGCGGGATACAATTATGTGTTTAGTTCTACCCTGGAGTTGTCAGAGGAAAGCAGAGCATATGCTTCACGAAACAGGCGCAGCTGAGTGGAGGAAGCTTATCTTCAGAGACGGCACAGCTTTTTTCTCTGTCCTTTGTGGGAAGCTGTGTCTGCCAGAATGAGAACAAAGAGAACATAACGCAGAGACGGCGAATAGCACCACAATGGAAAACTGTTGTAGAGCTGTTGAAACGAAAGCGGAAGTTTTCTGTAAAGACTCTCCAGCTGAAATACATACCTAAAAAGGCGTCTAGCGCCTGAACATTTTCGGTTTTGAAAAATACGGGAAAAGCGGCAGTTACGAACTCTGCTGGTGGAAACTTTAGTTGTAACTGCAGACGACATTGACTTTTTAACCATGGGAATACATTGTATATATTACCTGCAAGAAATACTTAAACTGCACAGCATAATAATGTATGAGGTTCTCCTCGAGTTTGAGTCGTATCCAAAAAACAAGTTGTAGACGAAAATTTTCAGGGGTCCTCCTGGTCGCCATTTTGGGCTGACACCTATATATATCAAAGAGTTAGTTACATGTTCTAACGAAAATGTGACATATTATAAATACACGGTAACAGCTGATTTTTGTCAGTTTCTCACAGTTCATCACTAAGTTCAGGGAAAAACCAAAACATTGTGGCCGTTGCAAACGGTGAGACAGAACGCCGCCCGGTGACGTGGGGGGCACGTGACGCGTTACGGCAAATGTACGAAAGGAGCAGAGACTGTTGGAGAACGAGTGTGTTGTGGATATGGAGAGCAAGTGGAAAACATCACTCACCCAAGCGACGTTCAGTGAGGGGAGATTGTTACGATCATTCGCCTCGGAGCGTACATTCGGAAACGGCGAAGTTAGTCAGCTGTACGCTTGCTCGATCTACGTATACACCTACAGGGTCATTCTTACTAAAATTTGAAAAGCGACATAGATGAAGCCGAGGCAAGTAGTTTAATATTGGGCACATGGGGCACCAAATTTCTGGAAATATTCCAGAAATGGGTGAGAAATGATCAACATTTGACGTCACCAGACCATGTACATCGCGCACGTACAGCGGTTGGGTCTGGGGGTGAAGGGATGTTTGATCGATGTTAATACTTACATTCGAGCAAACGGCACCAATTTCGAACATCTTTTGTAAACATGAACTATAGTAAACATAGAAGTTACGAAATTATTTTCCTAGCTGCAGCCAAGTAAAATCGGCTTAGTAAAGAAAACACAGATCATTTACTGGTAACGACGGAATTCAGAAGCTTATCTACTTGTGACGCAGTACGGCAGGTTTTTGTTGTGCTGTACTTTACAATATTTCAGCGGAGACATCCAGAAAGGTACAAAAATAAAAATTAAATCTTATCTCAACATAAACATATAATTGTCTTGTAGGGTGTAGAAAAATTTCCGCTACCAGTCACAATAAAAGTTCATTTATTTGTCACACGACCGGTTTCAGTCTTTTGCCCATACTCAGGTGTTTATACATTCATGTACATGTTTATGTTGCTGGAGATCACTGTATAAATACAATAAAAAGTTATTAGCTAGTGACTTAACAGATACAAGTGGGGCAAATGTAAGTGACAAGGCACCTTTTGTCGAAAATATATCTGCCCTTACATGAAGACGAAGCATCATTATCATAATTACGCTATGGTGACTGCTTTTCCACTTAGTTGCACACTTGTGACCATTTTGACGTTCATATTTCAGTTTTATAAAGTATAGCTGCATATGTAACTATTACGACATGCACTCGTGAAATACACTGTGTTTACAGACAAATATGTGGGCTATGGTGAAACAACTTCGACGTAGCAGGTGTAAAGATATTGCTCATACGGGAACATGTAGCTTGTGGTCAAAGAACTTAGCCATAGGGTGTGCAAGGATGTTGTGCACTTCCTCGTGCACGTCGTAATAGTGACATATGCACCTACTGTATCGAACACGTTACGGATATAAAGGGACACGGCATGTATCTTGGCACCTGTACCTCCTGGTTACTTGGTCTCGTGGAAGAACTGATGGAGCTGGAGTTCACACGAACGTTGTATTCAGAATCTATGTTCATTCCTGCAGAGAAGATTTTCAATATTCCTAAGTTTCATAATGGGCGAGCATAAAACAAGTACCAAAGTACTGCAACAGAGCGTCTTGGGAGGTGTAGGCCTAGACTTTCATGGTCTTTTCGACGACCTTTGTTGGAAACGGAACAAACTTCACGTTCTTCCAATTAATAGCAAGGCTTCGCTCCTCCAGCGACCTATGGTAAGCTGGTGCTAGAAGACAAGCAAGCTCTTCCGCTTACTCTGTACAGAATCACATGTGTAGCCAAACAGTTATAATGAATGGTTCAAATGGCTCTGAGTACTATGGGACCTAACATCAGAGGTCATCAGTCCCGTAGAACTTAGAACTACGTAAAACGAACTAACCTAAGGACATCACACACACCCATGCCCGAGGCAGGATTCGAACCTGCGACCGTAGCAGTCGCGCGGTTCCGAACGGAAGCGCCTAGAACCGCTCGGCCACCGCGCCTGGCTAGTTACATTGAATGATTTAGGTTTATTTTCCATCTAATGGTCTCTTATTTTGATATCTGATATTTTGATCCTAATGCAACGATTTAAGGGACGAACCACACAGTAATTCTCATATGTTAATTCTTTTCCGGAAGAAAAGGTTTAGTAATGCAATTCTCTCATAATCCCTTTTGATACCCTTACGGTCTCAAAGTGGGTGGACAGATGGTTTCGATTCGTCCACTTATTTAACGCAACACCCAACCTTATTAGCATTATCCGTCAAGTCAGTAGCACGCTTCACGCATTGCACTCCTTGTAGAGTCATAGCTTATACATACTGCCGGATTCCTCTGGGCGCCGCAAGCTGTGTTTTGAACATCGCCGCCAGTGAAGTACCTCCAGTCTGTCAACCAAACAGGACTACCAGAATGGCGTTGTAAGTGGCGGCCATCTGAGCACCAGTATGCTAGTAAAAGATAACTTCTAGTTACTAGATGGTGCCCAATGCTACACCGAGGCGTTGATAGCTATACCGGCAAACGTTCAGTATACTTACAAGGCAATTCTCTGGTCTCTAGCAAGAATTCGTATTTAAACATGTGTACACAGACCCATCCCACATTTCTGACCATACCTACGACGACGTGTGATTGAGTTCCTCTTGGTTTTTGCACAACAATGCTTGCAGTCGTGGAGGGGGGAGGCGGAATTAACACGAGTACACGTGTATCAGTATTCTTATACAGATATAGCAAATATGAACGAAACTATTATTGTTTGGCACATTTTAAATATTGCGTTGAAAGTTATGTGCTGAGATTCGATCAGGATAGAGCCAGTGAAAAATGTCGGTAGTTCCCAACCGCAACGTTGGACGAGTAGTACATCTTCGAGTAGTAAGATCTTTGACAGCTAACAGACCTAGGTGCACGCGGTAAAAGTTTGAGTAGTGGTGAGGAGATGCGCAGAGACAGCAGACGTGTTTCGAGTCGGAGCTAGATGCCTGCAGGAGGCAGCCGGGTCGTGACAGCATCAAAGTAAGAATTGGCGCTACGCACATAATAAGCTATATATTGAGCGAAACTCGGCACATACCTGAGGAAACTAGAAAGAATAATTAATAAAATAGGTTTTCTTTGGTTAAATAATGTCCAAAAGCTAGACAGAAATCCCATTGTTGATGCAATAAGCGTTTTGTGAAACTTTCTCGTAAATCCGTGCTACAGAATTTTTTTTTACTTTACACATGTGCCTTAAAAGTTTGAACAATAAATATTTTTTAGATAAAATTAGAGTTTCATCTCACACCTTATGTCGTTCTCCGCATCCTGTGCTTGCATTGAACCAAAAGTTCCCATGAGTAAAGCTAATAATTTCATTTATCAGAGTAAAATAATCTTTATGTCATTGCACAGTTGACAAATTATTCAGATCTGGTCAGAATTTTTTTAAAGTAACAAACAGGGCCAAAATGAGTAAAGTTATCTAGAATGACAATTTTATGCTATTGCACTACGGCTGAGTTGAATATATTTTTTATTATAGGCCAATCGGGAAGGAGTGCACGAGTTAAGTCCACAGACGCAGTCAGATGCAGGTTGGTGACTTTCATTTATTTTTGCCACTAAACTTTCATACAGTCTGATGTGTATTTTGAGTATTAATTTTCCAACAATATTTTCATGCAGTCAGATAAAGTTCAGTTCAGTTAAATACGCAGTCATATGCAATTTTTATTAAAGACTAAAGCAGTCACATGCAGTTCAGTCTAGCTTAAATAGAGACGTTTTATTAACAACACTTTCAGCGTCATCCAAGATAAGAAGGCGTTATCCAACGGAAAACTGTTTAGGACTGTAGAGTGACATTTTCGTAACGTTTTTCGTGGATCTGATTATTCAGAAACATGAATATTCATTTGACTGCTCAACTGAAGTTACACTTGATAGGATAGTGGATGAAGGAAACGACTTTACAGACAACAACCCGATTAACAGTGTTCGAGATTACAGTGTTAGTGGCAGTGGCGGAAACAATACTCCTCAAAGAGGATCTAACATGTATGGTGACTATGAATCTTCACTAGAAAAGAAATACAGTACCGTTAATATTTGAACAAAAGTTTCGGAAGAACATCTTGATCATATTGTAACACACACCTTCACGTGAAGTCTTCAACGTACACTTCTATATTGAAGAGACACCAATCTATAAAAGGAAATCGTAGTAGTATGTGATTATGTGAAGCAAAAAACGACGTAATGAACATAAGTTTCGAATAAATAAGGCAGTCAAAGAACTCGACATAAAACAATACATTCTACATCTACATCTACACCCATACCCTGCAGGCCGTGGAGGAGGGCGCCTTGAGTACCTCTATCGGTTCTTCCTTCTATTCCAGTCTCGTATTGTTCGTGGAAAGAAAGATTGTCGGTATGCCTCTGTGTGGGCTCTAATCGCTTTGATTTTATCCTCATGGTCTCTTCGCGAGATATACGTAGGAAGGAACAATATACTGCTTGACGCCTCGGTGAAGGTATGTTCTGGAAACTTCAACAAAAGCCCGTACCGACCTACTGTGCGTCTCCCTTGCAGAGTCTTGCACTGGAGTTTATCTATCATGTCCGTGTTCCTACTGTTAATAGCAAGAATGAAGGAAAATGTGTCCATTACTGGTGCCTCAAATTTTCAGAAATACAAAAAACAACAGAAACTGGACACACAGAGTTTAAACGTTCCGCAGTTTTCACAGCACATCTCATGAAAGACTACAGAATGTGACGTAGACACATCACCGCTTTCATGACAGCCAGGGTCGTACGGAAGACCAAGACATTCGCCAATCATGGGCACATTTTGTCGAAGAAGTAAATCAGAAAACAGCACGTTTCCATATACAACCACAATACATGTGTAACTCTGGGCAAAGTGGGTTTAATTACGAACTAGCTTGTGGTGCGACACTATCTGAAAATGGGGGAAAATCAACAGTTACCTTGGTCCAGTCTGCAAACAATAGAACACATAATTATACAATAGATGTTTGACTTTCACTTAATGGAGTCCCAACAAGAAACTATAAGTCTTCAGGAATAAATTTTCGGCCCGGAAGTTAAAAAGGCTGTTAAACCCAACGCTCCACCGAACATAAATTTGTAGGCTAGAAAAAGTTAGAAAATGTCAAAAGATCGCTTAAAATCCTTTTCTTTGAATATTGTTAATGAGAATGTCGAAAATAACCAGAAGTGTATACTACTTTGTAATTCTTGGAATGCTCGTAAGGACGCAATAGTAGTAAATTATTCGTATGAGTGTAAGACACTAAATGCATGATCATTCCGTGAAAAACAACAAAACACGTATAGCCTTCTGATGTATACTTATAACGTACTTATAAAGTAAAGAACATCAAAAAATTTTCTTCAGATTATTCCACTTATGCTCAGCTTTTTCGGTCAGGTAAGTAATTTTTTCGTGTTCACTGCATAGGTAGTCTGAAATCCGATTTCTGTCATTCTTACCAATCAGAAATATCTTCCTAACTTCCTTTCCATTCTTATTTACATCCATATTCAGTGAAGCTATAACAGCCTTATGATCGTTTAAAAGTACAATTATAGAGCATATATAAGGGTAACACTCTGTAATAATAAAAACTTTGTTAAAATTTAGGGCGCAAATGTAAAATGGAAAATATTTTGTAAACTATACGTCATAAAACTTTGTTACGTTTTAGGACACAAATGGAAGACATGCAAAAAGTCAACGCCACAGTCTGACGATGGGCTCAGGCCCGAAACCACTCATGGTACAATAAAATCATTCTAAGAAAACTTATGGCTGGTTGCAGTATTTCTTACTGCGTAATTTACGAAAACAGCTGCGGTGTTCTCCAACCAAAAAAGATAAAATACAGCAATCAAGTTATGATCATTGACTGAACACTGAAAAGGAGAGAGCTATTATTGTGTTTGTGTTCAAAGATAGTTTGTGATTCATTCGAGATAGCTAAGGACGCTGAGCTTTTCCGAGAGCGCGACACAGTAATATACTGGAACTGAGTGTGATCTCTTGTAGCTGTGGCAACGAAGATAAACATCGTTACTACAACAGAGAGAACGGAAGTACTTTATTTGTCTGGCCTCCATACATATAAGGGCCCTCATTTTAACTACTAGTTAACATGAAGCTGATTTCGTTGATAAATATTTTTCGATAATGATAGAAGCTGAAGAAGTGACTTAAAATTTGTGCCACGGCCGGGTCATGAACTCGGCTCTCCTGTCCAGTAGGCTAATGTGCCAGCCGTTACTCAAATTTTAATGCATTTCTTTAGCTTCTGTCTTTATCGAAGATACAACTGAGACTCATATCTCTCAAGGAAAATTTAATTCCTTCAGATCAGATATCTTTTGGGTGTATGTGGCTTGCGATCTTCACAGGAGCATCGAGCAATGTAAGGAGAGGAAGTCACGCTGTATAAATACGTACTGCTTATCTCACGACGCAGCTAACCTAACTAGCGAGGTCGCCCCACAACCGCCAGTGATCGCCATTCAGCTTCAGTTAAGTGTCAACGGGTCAGGACTAGCGATTCAGAAGTTGCTGTAACTTTCGAGCTGACGTCATAAGAACCACAGAATTCGTTTCAGATGCGCCAGGCAGCCCAGGGAAGCAACCTGGCGCCTGTCGACCTTTGCCACCACAATTTCCAGCTGTTTACGGACAAGGGCCAATCAACCTGCATTCAAGCACAATATGTTCAACTCTCCGGCGCATTATTAATCAATGTTCGTCTTTAGTAGAAGGTATAAAACACTAGTCAAAGCAGACGCTGGATTCAACCTAAGCACTACTGCTTCGCTACATCTGGTTTTTACTACACTCTAAATTCAGCTCACACGGTACAGATGCACTAAAATTTACGCTAACACTTAGAATGTTTTAGTATATACTAGTCAACACAGAAAAATACACAGATATAATCAACTTCTATGGAGAACCACACGAGAACAAAAACTAAATTAAATTTTGTGTGCTAGTATAAATTGCTGCTGCTATTGGCGTGTGCGTACCACTCCCCAGCTGCGGCTATTGCGTCCTTCCAACAGATTCCAGGGATTCTCAAGACGGTAGCTAACGAACCGCCGACGAGTTGAGCCATTTCCGAGATGCTCGTTCATATGTACTGAACAATAACATCAGACCTCTGTCACAGTCGCTCATATCAGTGGCTTTCCCCAAACGGGCCGTATTACCGCGGAATGATTCCCCGTATATGTCCCGTCGATGTACTTTCCTTACCGCGTAACATGTCCCACATACTTGCAACGCGATCAGTGGGTGGAACGCAAGCTCATCATGCAAAAGTTCATGTAATAAAATGAGAATTGTTGCTTTTTAAAAACACATACATGGAAACCGGGAGCTGGCAACATCGTCACTTCGCACAGTATATGTACAGAAGAAAGTGTATCACCCCACTCTACCATACTAGTGGCCTCAGCTCACTGAGCATGCTGCTGGGACATCCAACCACATCCACCATGCGGCTATTCTTCAAATCCTCGTCAGGTTCCTTTTTCTAATATTTTAGAGGTCCATTCACTATTCTTGTCGTTTATGTGCAGGACATCATTTGGTCACAAGGCAATAATCTACAACATGACGCTGTGCTCCATTATACTGAAAGCTCGTATCTTCCTATTGCGCCGCGCACAAGCACAAGTGGGCCAATGGAGTTCGTGTAGGACGGCTTCCCGACAAGTACACAAATGATGAATACGTCGGTATGCTTTTGGTGCTGGGTGCAAGTGATAACCACGCTTTTGCTGCTGCTCCGATGTATGATGCCCAAACCCACAAAGGCGCCATCCCGATAAGTATGTTTCTCGTTGCCTGTTGCAACGTCTCCGATAATGGGGAATCTTCGTCCATGAATAATGGCCACAGGTCGTACTCCACAAACAGAGGATACAATACTTGAAACAGCTCACCAGTCACCTAGGTGAAGTACCGACGATATTGCAAGGTAGTTCCACATATCTCAAATACTGGTTGTTGAAGTGTTGCACTATGAAGAACTGCACTAAAATCATTACACATTAACTCAACACCAGCTACCAGAAGACTGCATTCGATGAGTACAGTTTTGTAAAAGGTTTTTGCACCAAGTCGAAGATAACATAGATTTTATAAATAACACGATATTTGGGGAGCAAAATAACTGATGATGGTTGAAGTAGAGAGGATATAAAATATAGACTGGCAATGGCAAGATGGACTGATGAATCTAGCTTCACACATGAAGGTATTTTAAACCTCCACAACAGCCGTAACTGGTCGGAACACAACCCACATGTCAGCCATTAATGAGTCTTTCCTACACGATTTGGCATACACCAATGGGTTGGAACCGTGGGAGGAATGCTTTTTGGCCCTTCCCAGTTGCCATACAAGATGAATGCACCTCTGGATCATACTTTTTTTTTTTGCAGTCTGACGCATAAAAAAATTTTCCACTTGATGTTCGGTGACAGTTACGTTTTCGAAATGATGGTGCACCACCACATTTTTAAATGAATGTGCGCGACTATTTAAATCAAGCGTTTCTAGAGAAATACATTGGTTGCAGGGATCCAAAGTTCTGGCCTCCATGTTCCCGGATCTTCATCCACGTTCTTATTTGTGGAGACACCTAAGTTTGTAGCCCTCCAGCCATGGACGTACACGACTTCATAGCTCGCGTGCAGGCTGCTTCAACAATGGTGGACGTAGTAGCGTTGGATAGATTTCAGGAAACTGTGGTCCAGAAAGTGGCCAAGTGTTTCACTTTGAACACTTTCTCTAAAGTTAACGTTGCTCGTATGTGTATCTGGTGTAGTCTACAACGTTACTGCAACCACTATTATTTCCCATCAGCTTTATTTGTTTCGTATACGAAACCAAGTGGCTTTTTAAGTCAGTAAGAAGTGCAAAATACTGGAAAAATTTGTAGAAGCCGACCTCGGGGAACATCAGTTAGGATATCGGAGAAATGTAGGAACATGCGAAGTAATAGTGACCCTACGATTACTCATAGAAGATACGTTAAGGAAAATCTAGCCTACGTTTATAGCATTAGTACATACAGAGAGACCTTTGGCTATGTTGACTGGATCCTATTCTTTTTCTCCTTTTTTTTTTTTTGTCAATAGTCTTCTGACTGGTTTGATGCGGCCTGCCACGAATTCCTCTCCTGTGCTAAAGTCTTCATCTCAGAGTAGCACTTGTAACCTACTTCCTCAATTTTTTTCTCTGTCTTCCTCTACAGTTTTTGCCCTGTACAGCTCCCTCCAGTACCATGGAAGTCATTCAAAAAGAAATGGTTCAAATGGCTCTGAGCACTATGGGACTTATCATCTGTGGACATCAGTCCTCTAGAACTTAGAACTACTTAAACCTAACTAACCTAAGGACATCACACAGCAGTCGGGCGGTTCCGCACTGAGCGCCTAGAACCGCGGCCGGCGAAGTCATTCCATCATGTATTTACGGATGTCCTTTCATCCTTACCCTTCTCGTTATCAGTGTTCTCTACATGTTCCGCCGGCCGGTGTGGCCGTGAGGTTCTAGGCGCTTTAGTCTGGAACCGCGTGACCGCTACGGTCACAGGTTTGAATCCTGCCTCGAACATGGATGTGTGTGCTGTCCTTAGGTTAGTTACGTTTAATTAGTTCTAAGTTCTAGGCGACTGATGACTTCAGAAGTTAAGTCGCATAGTCCTCAGAGCCATTTCTACATGTTCCTCCGATTCTGCGCAGAACCTCCTCATTCTTTACCTTATCAGTCCATCTATTTTTCAACATTCGTCTGTAGCATCACATCTCAAATGCTTCGATTATCTTCTGTTCCGGTTTTCCCACAGTCCATCTTACACTAACATACAATACTGTATTCCAGACGTACATTCTCAGAAATTTCTTCCTGAAATTAAAGCTGATTTTTGATATTACTTGAATTCTCTTGGCCAGGAATGCCCTTTTTACCATTGCTAGTCTGCTTTTGATGTCCTCCTTGCTCCGTCCATGATTGGTTGTTTTACTGCCTAGGCAGCAGAAATCCTTAACTTCACCTACTTCGTGACCGTCACCCCTGATGTTAAGTTTCTCGCTGTTCGCATTTCTACTACTTCTCATTACCTTCATCTTTCTTCGATTTACTCTCGATCCATTCTCTGTACTCACTAGACTGTTCATTCCATTCAAGTAACTCTTCTTCACTTTCACCGGGGATAGCAATGTCATCAGCGACATATCGAATTATAATTCCACTCCTGAAGCTTTCTCCCGTAACCTTTTCTTCTACTCCTTCCCCTAAGACTGTATTCCAGTCCACCATGGCTATTAGATTTTCATCCCCCTTTACATACTGCATTACCCTTTCAATATCCTCAAACGCTTTGTCTATCATCTTCATATTCAGCTTGCGACGTCGGCATGTATACCATAACTGTCGTTATCGGTGTTGATTTGCTGTCGATTCTGATAAGAACAACCCTGTCACTGAACTGTTCAGAGTAACATACTCTCTGCCCTACCTTCCTATTCATAACGAATCCAACTCCCATTACACCATTTTACGCTGCCGTTGATATTACCCTATGCTCGTCTGTCCAGAAATCCTTGTCTTCTTTGCACTTCACTTCACTGACCCCTACTATATCTAGATTGAGCCTTTGTATTTCGGTTTTGAGATATTCTAGTTTCTCTACCACGTTCAAGCTTCTGAGATTCCACGCCCAGACTCGTAGAAAGTTATCCTTTCGTTGATTATACAATATTTTTCTCATGGTAATCTCCCCCTTGTCAGTCTCCTCCCAGAACTCCGAATGGGGGACTATTCCTGAATCTTTTGACAATGGGGTGATCATCATGACACTTCTTCAATTATAGGTCACATGTCCTGTTTATACACGTTATGTTTCTTCAATGCAGTGGTTTCCATTACCTTCTCAATCCTCATGTTGTTGATCATTGGTGACTCTTAAGCCTTTAGGGGCAGTTTCCCACCCTCAGGACAAGAGAGTACCCTGAAACTCTGTTCGCTCTTCCGTCCTCTTTGACAAGGGCGTTGGCAAATGGGTCAAATGGCTCTGAGCACTATGGGACTTAACTTCTGAGGTCATCAGTCCCCTAGAACTTAGAACTTCCGTGCTCGAGGCAGGATTCGATCCTGCGACCGTAGCGGTGGCGCGGTTCCAGACTGTAGCGCCTAGAACCGCTCGGCCACTCCCGCCGGCAAGGGCGTTGGCAGAATGAGGGTGACGCTACCCTTTTTTTATCTCATTTTGTTCCATACTGTTCGTTGAATTTCTTCTTGGCGGACGTCCGATGAATCCAGTTCAGGTTGTTCGTTGATCCGATCACTCAGTTTTTTGTTACAGAGGGTAGCTAAACCCTCTGACCGAACACGCTGAGCAACTGTGCCAGCTCACTCCTAGACAACGGGTACACGGAGTACTCTCTTATAAATTTTAAAGATGGAAGCAGTAAAATACAGGAAGCGAAAGGCTATTTACAGTTTGTACAGGAACCAGATGGCAGTTATAAGAACCGAGGGGCACGAAGGTCGAGCCTATTTCCGATGTTACTCAATCTGTATATTGAGCAAGCAGTAAAGGAAACATTCTGTTCGGGTTTGCTGCCGGATCCTAAAATCAACTTGACTCGATATTTCGGCGATCCAACTCGTCGCCATCTTCAGGAATATGCTGCTTCTGCTGACGATTCCCGCTGAGAACTGACGCCAGGTTGCAAATCGACGTCCTATATAGGCCACCCTTCAGTGCACGGCGCATGCGCCGCCCATCACGGTTTCTGCCTTCCAAAACACTGTTGGCAACGATTTATCGTAATCAAGGCCGCACCGAAGAACGTTAAGTTTTGATAATATAGGATTCCACGTCTTGATAAGAGGAAACCCATTGTTTCTGTTTATTAAATTATCAGCCAACCTAATTCCAATCGCCTCTTTATAGACACTGCTCCAAAAACCGGAAACGTTGGCAACCACCACAGTTTCTCAAATTTCATATTGTGTCCCTCATTAAGGCAGTGTTCTGCTACCGTCTATTTTTCCGGCTGTTGTAGCCTTGTATGACGGCAATGTTCCACACACCTGCCATGCACTGTGCGAATCGGCCAATGTAAGTTTTCCCATATTGACACGGAATTTTGTACACCCCGGGTTTCCTAAGGCCCAAATCACCCTTCACAGAGCCGAACAGTGCCCTAATCTTAGAAGGTGGACGGAACACACTCTTAATGCTAAAATTCCTTAAAGTTCGTCCAATCTTAAACGATAAGCCTCCAACATAAGGAAGAAAGGCCACAGATCTATGTTCCTCTTCGTACACCTCCGGAGACAGTGTGTTGAAAGGAGGATATAAGATGCACATAAATAAAAGCCAAACGAAGATAATGGAACGTAGCCAAATTAAATCAGGCGATGGTGAGGGAAATAGACTACCAAATGTCACTCTTAAAATAGTAGATGAATTCTGCTATTTGGGAATCAAAATAACTCATGATGCCGGCCGGAGTGGCCGAGCGCTTCTAGGCGCTTCAGTCTGGTACCGTGCGACCGCTACGGTCGCAGGTTCGAATCCTGCTTCAGGCATGGGTGTGTGTGATGTCCTTAGGTTACTTAGGTTTAAGTAGTTCTAAGTTCTAGGTCACTGTTGATGTCAGATGTTGTCCCATAGTGCTCAGAGCCATTAACTCATGAACGTCGAAGTAGGGAGGATATAAAATGTAGACTGGCAATGGAAAAAAAGCGTTTCTGAAGAAGAGAAATTTGTTAACATCGAATATAAATTTAAGTGTGAGGAAGTCTTTTCTGACAGTATTTGTCTGGAGTGTAGACATGTGTCGAAGTGAAACGTGGACGATAAACAGTTTAGACAAAAATGGAATGGAAGCCTTTGAAATGTGGTGTTAGAAAAGAATGTTGAAGGTTAGGTGGTTAGGTTCTGTAACTAATGAGAAGGTACTGAATAGAACTGAGGAGAAGAGAAATTTGTATGACACATTCTGAGGCATCAATGTATTGGGGGTAAAAATCGTAGAGGGAGAACGAGAGATGAAGCACATTCAGAAGAATGTAGTTTGCACTGTATACTCGGAGATTAAAGTGCTTGCACAGGATAAAGTAGCATGGGGAGCTGCATCAATCCAGGCCCCTATAGCTTCGACACTCTATAGTCTTGTCAAAAGACGTTATATATATATATATATATATATATATATATATATATATATATATATGTGTGTGTGTGTGTGTGTGTGTGTGTGTGTGTGTGGAGTTAACACCAACTGGAGCTTTTCTAAAATTAAGTGCGGTTGCTTTACAAAGCCTAATGAACAACAAACTAGGCTACAGATGGCAATAGATAAAAGATTACATTTCGCCTATTTATTCAATGACAAATGGATCCTAATTTAATCTGTATTTTGTAAATAATCCGCTGAAAGATCTTTGGACAAGAAAAGTAACACGAGAAATGTTTTGGTTTACATAAAAACGTGTACTCCAATTCCCATTTACTCCACCCACAGTTTTGTCACAGGGATCGTAAATATAAGGTACTCACGCTGTGATATTCGCATACCCTTTGTGTCAACAGATCTCACTGACCTTGAGATGCGAAAAAACAAAAATTGCATTCGCAAAGTACACATCCAGATGCAGAGGCACTATTTTCTGTAGACCAGAACAGTCTGCACATTCCGACAAGATTCCTGGGCGGTCAGACAATTACGGGGGCAGGATTTCAGAAAAAGAATATTTTACACGCGGATGTACTGCACTATTTCAGTGACTGAACTTCTGTGTGTAGCGCATCAAACAAATAGAAAGAGAGCTATTCAGAAAACTGATATGCAGGAAAATCAACACATCCCACAGTGATGCTTCAAGTAAGAGACTGATTTTTTGTACTACTAACTGTTAACTGCGTGTGACATACTGAAGAACTATTACACATCCATTAGCTTGCAAGGAAGAATTCGCAGTAACAAAGTAAGAAGTTTTGAAAGTTCTCCTTTTTGGAGACTTCTCCTTTTCGGCAACATTGTTGTGTAACTGTGTTTTTTTCAGTTAATAACTTGGTTAAAGTTATAGCGTGTGAATGGTGAGTTGCGTAACTCGTGGAATAAGTCATCTGTAACACATTGGTGAGACACAGGAAATGTCGAACTGTTTCATTAGCTGATAGCGTTGAGGTAACAGCAGAATTTCTCCTGTTAAGTATTTCGTTTTCAGACTATTGCAAAAGACTGTCACAACAGTAGGTGCGTGAAATAATTTCTGCACTTGATGAGAATGTAGAGGGTTTATTTTATTAATTCGCGAAGTTACCAGTACATATACAGTTTGACACAGAGGTCACAATTAACTTTTCTTTTCAGGTTCTGTGGGATCGGGCGAACTATACTTAAAGAGTTATTGCAGAGTTTACTGAATGCTGATTCGAAAACCGATAAGCAAAAGAATAAAAGAAATTATGAAACTCGAACAAATTGTAGGAAAGTACACAGATATATAACAAAGTAAAGAGAAGAGTTCCGGAACACTGCGAAGATCTGCTGGACAGAAGAGGAATGTCCCAGAAGTTAACGTTTCACCTTGTATTTGAATATTCGTGGTTTATCACTCAATTTCTTTCGATTATGCTGGATCACTATCAAAAATGAAACCCGCTGAATAGTGCACACCTTTCTGTACACTGTGTAAGTAAATGTTATCGAAGCGCATATTGTTTTACCGTCTACTGTTCGTCAAATGAACATTGCAGTTCCTACTGAATTAGTCAACATTGTCAAGAACAAACCCCATGATGGAATGTAGGTACAGAGATGTCAGAGCTAGAAGTCCGAGACACCTGGACAACGTCGTTTACAAACTTCGCGAACTGGCGATGCAGATGAGTGTGAGTGCACGCTTATGGGCTGAAAACATTCTCAGTGAGCGCACAGAGTAATCCTGAAACGTAACACCACACAAATCAATGGTGTGAAAGGAAGCATAGTAAACTGGCCTTTGTGCCTCAGTGTCAGAGACAGCTGAGATCATCCCACAACCAACACGACAGCATTTGGTTCCTTCGCTAGGTCTTGAACGTCATACTTCCAAGAAAACTGACTTCACTCGTAAGAATTTAGAATAGTCGACTTCAGTGCCTGAACACCCTGGGACAGAAGAACCACAGTTTTACGAGAGTTCCCTCTGAGAAATAATATAATTACGTTTTGTTGCAGTTAAGAGTTAACCACTTTTCTGAAAGCCACATGTCGATGTTACCGACTACCCTACTAGTTACTTCACTGAATTTTTTCCACACTTTTCATGGCAACACTTGTGTCATCAGCAAAGAGGAAACCTTTTGAGTCATTTGACATGTTTTCTGGAAGACCATTGATATATAAACATGAAGAAAATCAGTCCAATCTGAATAGACCCCTGTGTGCTACCCACAGAGAAACATCGCTGAGCGTCTTCCCTAATTCCGTAGTGTTAAGACTTACGAAAAATTATTGCTTGGTTCACACTATTAAATATAATTAGGGTTACATCAAGTAATACACTGTTGTTCTAGTACTATGGGAGTAAGGAGGACATGTGATTGGGAAACCGGGGGAGCTATAGGCTTCTGAGAGGTGGTTGTAACTTTCGTTAATGCTTCTTGTATTTGAATCAAAACCTATGTTATAATCTCACTGCACAAAAAATTTGGTACGTCAGTGCGCAGTGGCTGATGAATCGTTATGCCTTTACACATGGCGCAGCAATCGAGTTATGTGCTCAACCGCGTGCGCACTGCCTCTACATAGGAATGTCAGTAGCGGTCAGTGAGACATTGGTTTTTCAAGCGCATATTGTACATAAAAATGAGTAAATGGAAGGATGGAAGGACGTGACAGAGTGGCAAAGAGTGGTACTCGTGTTTCGTCCTAATCGTTGCCAGACGATGTGTAATGTTGCTGGGTTTGCAAGTGTTTCCCGGAGGACTGTACAGTATGTCTACAATTGGTGGTGTTGTACATGTGAGGATGATATCAGGAGCTCAGGTGGGCATCTGGGGTATTTTACCTACAAGTAAAATACGAAACGCCAGGATTAGGAAAAATTGGGTTTCATTCCCAAGAACTACTACTAAGCGGTACAATATTTACAAAATCGCAGATGTTACGGAGAGAGCATTTCGCCACAATAAGAAGGATTGGCAGACATGTCCAAAGGGTAAGGAAGTTGGTAGGCAAGAGAGCGACCCGCTGTTGGGGCCGCTACGTCGAAAACCATCTTTCGTATGTGCGACGTTTCCCAATGCCCCCATTGGCGGGTTTGCGGCAAAATGTGGGCGTCAGTGTAATAGCGTGGGAGCCGGCCTGAAGCACTGTGGAGTAGTTTATATAATTGCACACCCCACTGCATGAGGCTAAGTCAAAATAATGGAAGTAGAATACAATAAAAAGGTTCAGAATTTTTACCCGTTACCATGTGCAGCACACATGGCCACGAAATACGACGTCAGAATGGTTCACACATGCACGTAAAGATGACAACAGCGAAGTTAATCCGGCTGTAATAATATGTGACTGGTTTTATGAACACTCCCCCCCCCCCCCCCCTTCATTACATCTTGACTGGCCAGCAAAATCCCTTGACTTGAGACACATAGTGAACCGTGGAATGTGTTGAGACAGCAGGTAAAATGCCAAAATCAACATCCATTCAATTTGGTGGTATAGCCCCATCAAATCCTCATCGAATGGCTAATCCTGGATGCGATCCACTTGAACAATCTTGTCGACTCACTTCCTAACCAAATACGGGTGGTTATCAAGTCTGTGGAGGGAAGCCGAGAATTACGCAGGATGAACGATGCCTGGAATAATTTCTGTAGGGGTGAAGGGGTGACTAAATTCTTGTCCAGTGACCTTAACATCTGCAAGGCCAAAGCAAAATTTATTTACGACAGAAAGGCGCTTTATATGTAGCCAGTTGGCACTCTCTGCTCCAGCTGTATTGGGGTAGTGTAAGCTGTACCAGAAACTCTCTCCACCTGGTAAGAGGCTGTGTGCCAACTGCCCTCCACTGCCGCTGCCTTCAAATTCCCCCGTTCTTCCTCATCTCTGGTTTTAGCGGATACACCACGAGGACTACAGCTTGCTATACTCATACCACAAGTCACATTAATCAGAGTTAAAATGCTTTTCCGACAACGCTGAAAGGTCACCGTCGATCTCCTGGAAGAGGCTAAGTTCAGAAATACAGGAATGACATGAATAGTAAAAGGTTCTTGCCATTTTCCCTACTGACGTATTAGTGAATGACATTGTTAGCTAAGATTCTAGTAGCAAGCTACAACAGTGAAGGAGTTAATCAAATAAAAGTAAACTGACGCAGTTAATTCTGTTGATTGAAATTCTGGTGTGTAGTGTTGCATGTAGATGTAAAGCTCGTCTACTTGCGATGTCTTTGTAGCACTGATGTCCGCGAGATGCTGCCAGGCTGCCCCTACCTACTCTGACATGGCTCCCCTCCAAATTCTGCAGAACAGGTTTTGCTTTATGCGCACAATCACTCATTAACACTGACTTAGAGAGATTGCAAATCACTACTTTAAACATTTTTTACAAATGATATAGTCCCAGAAAACATGGTAGCTTATATAAACGCATTACTGAACCGTTCCTACAGCGTTAAGGTAAGTTAAAAAATGTGCTTCCAGCAAGTCTTTGAAGCCACAGAGGTCGTTAAATAAGAATTCGGTTCCTTCCTTTATGTGGCGCAGCAAATGACAACTATCTTCACTTTCTAAACTAGTATCCGTCTAACTATGGCAACATAACCATGACCAGAGGAGTTATCCAGAAATTCTGTGTGGAATCGCAAAAACTGCTCCTCATATTCATATAGCTACTTCTCTTTTTTACAAAGGCGTCTTTAATTTTTCTGTAGGTCGTATCTATCTTTCCTCTAGTGATGTACACTTATAAATACTCGCATTGTTCTCTATCCATTCCTGCTTAACCATTTTGCGCTTCTTGTCAGTCCCATTTTTTTAGACGTTTGTGTTCTCTTTCGCCTGCTGTATTTACTGCATTTTTATATTTTCTCCTTTAATCAGTTACATTCAATATTTCCTGTGTTAACCAAGGATTTCTTTTTACCTATTACGTTCCCTGCTGCCTTTATTTTTTCAGCCGTCAAAGCTACTCGATTGTCTCCTACTATGTTCCTTTCCCTTGTGAGTCATTGGCTAATAATTTCTCTCAAACAATAAACAACCTTTTCTAAACTATGTGCTGAATTAAGGGCACTGCACCCCACGCGTTCTGCGGAGAACGCCAGTTTTGGCTCTCCTGATGACACACTCCTGAGTCGTCCTCGCCCAGAGATCTGAATGGGGGACTGTTTTACCTCCAGATTATTTTACCCAAGAGGATGCCATCATCATTTAACCAAATGGTAAAATTGCATGCCCCGGGAAAACTGAGGCTGCAGTTTCCTTTTGTTTCCTCCCGTTCTCAGTACCAGCACTCCAAATCCTTTTTGCCTGATATTACAAGGCCAGATTCAATAATCCAGACTGTTGCCTCTGCAACTACTGAAAAGGTTGCTGTCCCTCTCCAGCGACTACACATTTGTCTGTCATCTCAACAGGTACCCCTTATTCGTGGTTCCACCTGGTGTACAGCTATCTGTATCGCCGAGGCACGCAAGCCTCCCCACTTCCTTGGTTCATGCTAGGGGGCAATCACATTTAATTGGTAATTATTCTACTGTAAAAAAGCGGCCTCCATAAAGGAAGAATCTACCACTTGTACTGCCCCACATGCACCCATTAAAGGCCACCAATGCCTGATGTGCAAAACATAACATGAATGTACGGAGACACGTTGAGTCGATCTCTTTCCTCGCCCGTCACTGGATATGCTAGTTGTGGTCGGCAGAGGCTGCCAGTGTCCCGCTCAAGAGCAAGAACACTTAGCCCTCACGCCGTTTCATGTGTCAGTCACACTGCTTCCAGCCGGAAGTACTCGCTCTGCCTACCATACAGTCACTTCTGGAACATAGGCGACTCATGTAAACAAGTGCCCAGTGCCGCAGTCGAGAACGTCAACCATACCGTTCGACTGTCCAGAAGTAATCCATTTCCTACTCTCTATTCATTCACGTACACTCCTATCACATGACCCACCTCACAGCTCTACTTCAGCAGTGCTATTCAGTGATGGTGCTAACACGTGGCACAGTGGAGGTGGCTAAAAATATACAAGTCTTTAGAAAAATGAGAAAATAAAAATCTAATAGTATGTTATTATGATTTATAGCAAACGATTGTATTTGATCAGAATATGGCTAAACTTTAATTGGATTTTGTCTACTCAAAGTATTAGGGGAATCATCAATATGCTTTTATCACCAGCCAGGTTAGCTGAGAGCACTAATGTGTTGCTTCCTGGACTCGGGTAGGTGCGCTGGCACCGTATCGAATCCACCCAAAGGATTAACGACGAGGGCTGGTGTGCCAGCCAGCCTGGATGTGGTTTTTAGGTGGTCTTCCACATTCCACTAATTGAATACTGGGCTGGTCCAGATGTCCCGCCTCAGTTACCTGCAGACATTTGAGAACGTTCGCACTATTTCATGGCTTCCACAAGATGCAGGTAGCTGAGGTACATGAATTCTATCCTGAGGGCTAGGGGGCAGGGTTATGGGGTGGCAACAGGAGGGGCATCCGGCCACCCCCTGACACTAACATCGCCAAATCAATAGTAACAAGGCCGACAACGTGTTGAAGTGGGACAAAGACCCAAGAAAATGATGATGATCAATATGCCTTTATCAAGGGTTTGGTTGATATATAGTAATTAAAAATTCGTCTGAGAATAGAAACCAGTAATCAGAAGCGAGGTATTTTGATGTCCTACTTTGACTGAAATACATCAATTGCGCGAAAACGCTTTTCTAAAAAAAAAAGTAAGGCAAAATAAAGGTGAGCAGTGTTCTCGTAAAAGGCTCTGCAAGATTACTTGATCCTCCAAAGCCCTTTTATGTCAATCTCAATAAGAGATTGTTAATAAAAATGGAGATTATTTCCAGAAGAGAATCCAAATACTAAAATTTGAACCACACAAAGGCAAATTAGATACCAGTAGAAGATCGATATGTAAAGGAAAGAACAGTTACAAGCAGTTTCGCTTAGAGTTCTATAGTTGCTGTTGTGTTATAGTAGAATCAGATTTTACTGCCTGGAATATAAGTTATAACAAACAAAGCAGTCTTCATTCGATGGGAACGATTTATAATTGATCTATTGCTCAAAATCGATCTCTGATTCAAGCACGGAAACTTGAGTTGTGAATTGTCTTATTTCATGTTCCATGGATCCTTTGCACAATCAGTCCTAATGACGTGGAACAGGTATTTTACAGCCTAATTACTGATTCATATTTAACTATAGGTATATGTTGTTAATATACTTTTTTACTGCACTGTATATCTATAATTCCTACCATCATATTTTACACGGTGCAAAAATACACTCCTGGAAATGGAAAAAAGAACACATTGACACCGGTGTGTCAGATCCACCATACTTGCTCCGGACACTGCGAGAGGGCTGTACAAGCAATGATCACACGCACGGCACAGCGGACACACCAGGAACCGCGGTGTTGGATGTCGAATGGCGCTAGCTGCGCAGCGTTTGTGCACCGCCGCTGTCAGTGTCAGCCAGTTTGCCGTGGCATACGGAGCTCCATCGCAGTCTTTAACACTGGTAGCATGCCAGGACAGCGTGGACGTCAACCGTATGTGCAGTTGACGGACTTTGAGCGAGGGCGTATAGTGGGCATGCGGGAGGCCGTGTGGACGTACCGCCGAATTGCTCAACACGTGCGGCGTGAGGTCTCCACAGTACATCGATGTTGTCGCCAGTGGTCGGCGGAAGGTGCACGTGCCCGTCGACCTGGGACCGGACCGCAGCGACGCACGGATGCACGCCAAGACCGTAGGATCCTACGCAGTGCCGTAGGGGACCGCAACGCCACTTCCCAGCAAATTAGGAACACTGTTGCTCCTGGGGTATCGGCGAGGACCATTCGCAACCGTCTCCATGAAGCTAGGCTACGGTCCCGCACACCGTTAGGCCGTCTTCCGCTCACGCCCCAACATCGTGCAGCCCGCCTCCAGTGGTGTCGCGACAGGCGTGAATGGAGGGACGAATGGAGACGTGTCGTCTTCAGCGATGAGAGTCACTTCTCCGCCGTGCAGGTGAGCGCCACAATCAGGACTGCATACGACCAAGGCACACAGAGCCAACACCCGGCATCATGGTGTGGGGAGCGATCTCCTACACTGGCCATACACCTCTGGTGATCGTCGAGGGGACACTGAATAGTGCACGGTACATCCAAACCGTCATCGAACCCATCGTTCTACCATTCCTAGACCGGCAAGGGAACTTGATGTTCCAACAGGACAATGCACGTCCGCATGTATCCCGTGCCACCCAACGTGCTCTAGAAGGTGTAAGTCAACTACCCTGGCCAGCAAGATCTCCGGATCTGTCCCTCATTGAGCATGTTTGGGACTGGATGAAACGTCATCTCACGCGGTCTGCACGTCCAGCACGAACGCTGGTCCAACTGAGGCGCCAGGTGGAAATGGCATGGCAAGCCGTTCCACAGGACTACATCCAGCATCTCTACGATCGTCTCCATGGGAGAATAGCAGCCTGCATTGCTGCGAAAGGTGGATATACACTGTACTAGTGATGACATTGTGCATGCTCTGTTGCCTGTGTCTATGTGCCTGTGGTTCTGTCAGTGTGATCATGTGATGTATCTGACCCCAGGAATGTGTCAATAAAGTTTCCCCTTGCTGGGACAATGAATTCACGGTGTTCTTATTTCAATTTCCAGGAGTGTAGAAATTATTCTACGGAAGAAAATTAGTTGTTTTCAGATTTTACATTGCTGTCTGTCAGACATTTTATATCGTTGGGTAGGTGATAAAAATGTGTGGTGGCAGTATTGTACAACTTTTCTTGTGCTAAAGACTACCTTAATATGAAGTAAAGAATGTAATGATTTCCTTCTGATATTGTAATTATGTTCAGCATGCAGAATGGATAACTCCTTATACAGAAGGTTGTACCATGATCATTGGTGAGGATAACACGTTATTCTTACACGCAGTTGTTGGGCAATGAACACTATGTTTCCTAAGTTTAGTCACCCCAAATGTTATTTCATATGACACTCGTGAATGAAAACGTTCAAAATCTGTCTCTCCGAAATATTTCCAATTCTTCAGATTGCAAATGTGGCTCAACTAAGTTCTGTCACTAGTTCAAAAGTGCTTTTTCCAGTTTAAATTCTCATACGTATGGACCCTTTTTTTTTTACATTTCCGTTTATCATTAGTGTAGTAAATCTAGATGCGCGTAATTGAATATTTTGGGGTTTTTGAAACTGAGAGTGGGACTACTAGCATAAAACTCCTAAAAACTTTATTTACTATTTCTTCTTTTGCTGTATGTATGTTTGTATTGATTACAATACTAGTGCCATAACTTATTCCTTCTCAGACAAAGGAATGTGCCCTGTTTACGTTGGCTGAACTATTAAGCATAACCTTCTGCGTGCTTTTACTTATATATGACACTGGTTTGCTGTACTATCAACTCCAGCAGAGAATTGTGTTTCACACTGTGAAATGCTCTATACAAGTCGCTGAAAATACCAACTGGTTGTATTTTGTTATTAAGTATTTTTAACACTTGGCGTATGTGTAAATGGCATTCACAGTTGAGTAACTATTCTGAAATTGAAAGTGTGATGTAGAGAGGATATTACTCGTCTCCAGGTAGGATACTATTCTAGAACAGATAATCTTCTCAAGGATTTAGGAAAATGATGTCAGTATTGAAATGGGTTGCTAGTTGCTAACAGTTCTTCTATCGTCTTTCATACAGAGCTGTTTAAGTATGGTATATTTTAGTGCCTCTGGAAAAATGCCCTGATGCAGTGATGCGTTGCATATTTCAGAAAAGATTCTGCTTATTATACGGAAAGAAGTCTTTAGTACTGTTATGTAAAACCCACGGAGTTCAAATGACCTACATCAGAACTGACAGATGGACAAAGAAACAGACGTTGTTGACGGTTCGCTGCTGCCCGCAAGCCCAATACGGCCACGTCAAAACTGCCAGGCAATTCAACACTGAAATTCCTCGTACTTTACTCGTTAACCTGCGGCGCTGAGTTCGCATTCTAGTATCTAAATAGCATGATCGTTTTCTACCTGCTTTCTCGGTTACTTACAGACACTTCTATAAACAGTGAGCACAAATAAAGCATGTGACGAAAACTGTTCACAACAGGTACTTTGTAAGTGGTAATGGATGTCCACAGAGCGATATGTCAAACACGGAGAAAAGAGCTGCCGAGAATTCTTAGGGGTTTTAGGATGAAAGCCTTCATTGTATGACGAAGAAAAGAAGCGACTCGACGAATTTCTGTCTCCGGTTGGCTGTTGCTGTCTTGAAAAATAATTAGCTGTCAATCAGCTACTCTTATCCGGTTACAGCAGCTCGGTCGAAGTGGAACAGAACCCTGGATCTATGCCTACGTGCGCAGTTCCGCTTGTTTTAGACACACAGTTTCAAGCGAGTTACGTTGCGGCTTCACTAGCTCCAGTGACGAGACAGCATAATAGGATTTAAGAGAAGCAGGAAAACTGGGAGTTTCTTTCGTGTAGGGGCGTCGTGAGCCACGCCCCCTCATCTAGAGCCGTAGCTGCAGATTGCGGCACAACTTATGCCGGCCGGCGCCGTCGTAGGGAGCAGTTCGGGGCGGAAGGCGGATTTAATTTGCTTCGGCCTCAGGGAAGGGGCTCTGCTGTGGAGGGTTGATGCGGCCAGCTTGCCTCGACCCCTTTACTTTGTGGAACAGTTGCACAGATCGCTGCGTACGGTTTTCATCCTCCGTTATGTTACCTGATCCACAGACTGTCGACGAAGAGGATAATGATGATAGAAAATATTATGAACTAATAAGGGTCTCATCAGAAGCTACTCAGTGTTGCGTTAATAGTAGGCGAGTATTTTGGAAGTAATTCAAACCTTTAGACTTAACCGTAAGATCGACTGACAAAATTTCATTCTGGTCGCTTTGTAGCGCTGTCGATGGTATACAGCAGGACTGTTGACATTTTTAAACATATCGGGAATCCGATATAGAGATATTTAAAAAATATCATAACCGGCCGTCGATGTTTCGACAAAAATTGTCGATATGTCGACAGAGAAAATGGTGATATAGTCAGTCTCAAATACACTTGACAAAGTTGATGATGAATCATCGCCGCCAATACGTGAAAAATAATTTAGTTTGTTTCCGGCTCTTCTGGTTCAAATAGCTCCGAGCACTATCGGACTTCTGAGGTCATCAGTCCCCTAGAACTTTGAACTACTTAAACCTAACTAACCTAAGGACATCACACACATCCATGCCCGAGGCAGGATACGAATCTGTGCCCGTAGCGGTCGCTTGGTTCCAGATTGTAGCGCCTAGAACCGCTTGGCCACCCCGGCCGGTGGCTGTTCTGAAAAACTGGACCGTGGACGATGAGCTGGAGAAGATGACGAAGTTGACAGGAATCTGTTACAGCTGCTTGTGCGTTGGCTTCAAGTTCTGAAGTAATTTCACAATGACGTTTCGCTAGTAACTGAAGATACTTAACATATTAATCTGTGCACCAAGTTTTTTCATTTGGGCCAAGAGACTGGAGTGAGCATACAATTGGCAACGCGAAGCTGGCATCTCCATCTTTCGTTTAATATTTGCAATAACGCTTTGCCACCAACACCACGAGCCGGACAATTCTGTCCAAGACATTTTTTTTTGCGTCGAGAGTGCGGGAAGCCGTACAACTAAGAGCTCCATATTCGCTGTCACTGTGAGGATCATCGGTATCTTCGTCATTCTGACTGCATGCTGATGTTGTGTGGTATAGCACTTAGCAGCCCTATCAGTCAAACAAATCAGTAACAACTTGCACTGTACGTGCTTGAGCATTGTCCTGCAAAACGATGCTCAGGCCCCGCAGAAAGTGTCATCACTTCTGTCTCTGTGCAGTTCATTTTTGGACCGCAACCTACGACCAGCTTAGAGACAGAAATTATGACACTTTGTGCAGGATCTGATCATCATTTTGCAGGACAATGCTCAAGCACGTACAGTGCAAGCTGTTACTGACAATTGGCACTGCTAAGATTATCCTACGACCCCCACATTGCTGGCAATGGGTTCTACACAATGCTGGTGACTACTTTGAAGGTCATTAAAACTTTGAAACACGAATTGTATTGTACGAGCAGGAAATAAATAGTTGCTACTATTAAAGTTCTAATACTCGTATTTTCCTGCCCAGCTAACAAAACTCACCTGGTACTCTTAGTGCCTCGTTACCTGATGCAATTCCCACAGCATCACCTGCTTTAATTCGACTATATTTTGTTATTCATGTTTCGCTTATTTGAAGTTAATCTTTTCCTCCTTTCAGGAGACTCAACAAATACTCTACGATGCTCTTTTCTGTCTCTGAAGGAGTTACAGTCACCGGAAAACATCAGAGTTTTCGTTTCTCCACTCTGAATTTTAATTCCTGTTCCGAATTTTTCTTTGGTTTTCTTTTCAGATTGTTCAGTGTACAGATACAGTAACATCAGGGAAAGGTTACAACCCTGCCTCACTCCCTTCTCAACGACTGCTTCCCTTTCGTCCCATCTACTGTTATAACTGTGGTCTGGATTCTGTACAAGTTGTAGATAGCTTTTGCTCCCTTTATTGGACCCCTACTACAGTCATAATTTCAAAGTGAGTGTTCCAGTCAATGTTTTCAAGAGTTTTCTCCAAGTCTACAAATGCTGTAAACCTAGATTAGCGTAGATTTTTACTTAAACAAATCTTCTAAGAGAAATCGTATGGTATGTACTGTCTCGCGTGTTCCTACATTTCTCTGGAATCCAAACTGACCTTCCCCGAGGTCGGCTTCTATCACTTTTTGCATTCCTCCCTGAGAGATCTGTGTGTGTATTTTGACACCTTGACTTATTAAACTAATAGTTCGGTAATATCCACACCTGTCATAGAAGGCATGAAAAGGAAAGGTCTACCAAAATTTATGACAGCGCATAGTTTCCATGAACGGATTGTAAGTCGTACAAGAGAATTTCGTTTAAAAATTAGAAAGTTTTATTATTTTACCAGTGAGGTGATAGACACTTGCTGTTGTGATATTCACCGTAGAAAGAGGGACAGCACTAATTTCCTCGGCATCTTGCACGCTTTATAAACGCCTCATTTTCACATTTAAATTGTTCTTTTAATGTTTCTATGGAAATACAAGCTTTGTTTACATTCGTATAACGTTGTCTCTCAGCGCAAAATTTGACAGTAAACAACGCGTAATGCATTTGGTGAACAATTGTTGGCAAGGAAAGCTGGTAACGTACAGTGGTATGTATTTTGTAGCACTGTTCTCGAAATGTGATTTCTTCCTTTTACTGTCGGTGATGTAAGAGCAGTTATGTACATTTTTGATCAAATTCCTCAGCTTGCTTTGAAAACAGACATAGCAGGATAGCATTAGCGAGTGTGTTTGTGGGGGAACTACCTAAATACTGGATGATGACCATCATTCATTTACTTGAAAAATCTCGCCCTACAATTATGGATTTCTTTGACCCCTCCACGGGTTAGGTAACAGACGAAATTTCTTCTCTAATAATTCAGTCTTCATCACACCAGTCAAATGGGATTAGTATTAATTCTTCATGCTTTTCGGCGAGGCGTTGCCGTGTTAATCTGGTTTCTGCCGTTTATTTGCGTCTTTCCTGCACCATATTACAACATTGTGACTCGATTTGTTGTTCAGGTGCTGTCCGATACTAATTGCAATGTGGAACGAGTCCGGTATTTATGCCTTAGGCGTTCCCTCTGCGGTCCGCGCCGCGTCTGGCGCTCTGTCCGTGTTGTGCGCCGACCAAAAGCAACGGCTGTAGCACTTTCTTCTAGCGACTGCTGTTCCGAACTCCAGGGACGTACTTTGTGGCTATTATCTGTTGTCTGTATAGCTGAATTAGGTTCTGAATGGCATCCAAGCTCTGTTAGACATTTTATCTGCCGACTGTCATCATTTGAGTCCTTCAAGTGAATTGAGAAGTTCTGTTACCCTGGTTTGCCATGTTAGGCGTTCCGTCCGAAGTTCTTGTCCCCCAGGATTGACTGCAGTGTCATTTCAGGTGGATTCTGTTCCAGTTGTCGCCTACGTTGCGTCTTCAGAAGATCGAGTGCTGGACTCTAAGCCGAGCTCAGCTGAATGTCGGTGTCCTGGTTAATGAGATTCTCCGCGCTCTTAATCATAATTAGATTCTTTGATGATGCTGTCCCACTATCTCGATGTTTGCGTTAAAATATTTGCATCGTTATACTTCATAGAATGATTGGGTTCTAAATAATGCTCGGCAGCCGCTGGCTTAGTCACCTGTCTCAGTCTGGTGTGCCTTTGGTGCTGTCTGCACCTGATGTCAACTGTCCTGGTCGTCTGGCCGATGTATGCCATCCCACATTCTCATGGTACGTCGAAAACGCCCGGTTTCTGTGGACGCAGGTCATCCTTCACACCCCCTTACAGACCTTTAATCTTGGTGTACGGATGGAACACGCTTTCAATATTATGTTTGAAGAGAATTCTGATGATTTTGGCAGATATCGTCCCAACATATGGCAAATGTGAAACCTTCTGTGTTTCTTCTTCTACCTCTTCAGGAAACTCTGGTGGCGAAAGAGGGCGCAGCGACTTTTGAAAATGTCGAGAGGAGTATTCATTTTTTTAGAACACGTTGAAGGACTCGAATGATGACAATCGTGAGATAAAACGTCTAGTGCAGCTTGGACACCATTCAGAACTTAATTCAGCTATATTGGCAAAGGATGATAGTCACAAGGTACGCGCACAGCGTCCGGAACAGCCGCGGCTAGAAGAAAACGCTATAGCCATTGCTATTGGTCGGCGCACACTAAGGACAGAGCGCAAGACGCGGCGCGGACTGCAGAGGGAACGCCTAACGCATAAATACCGGACTCGTTCCACGCTGGAATCAGAGTAGCACCGACGCACGACACAGTCGCTGAGATGTGCAGCCGAGAGAAGGACGTACCTGCGCTTGCTAGCGACGCGAAGGGTGTGGCAGATCGCCGTTCGGCCGCGCTTGCGCCGTCGGCGGCCCCATCTGGCCCCCCACTTATGATAACCAGTGCTATGGCTATGGATTTGATGGACACAGCTCCAGAAACTTTGAAGACAGCGCTGTCTGCTCCGCTCCCCGATTCTGAAGATGAGAGCTCCACGGCCCCTCACCCACGCGGACGAAGCGGGAAACAGAAGAGGAGGCCAACAGCCGCGACGTCCGATCGAGAAGAGGGCCAAGCAAGATTTCGCCCCTGACGCTGATGGTTTTGTCCCGGCCCGGCGCACTGCAAGACGCATGCAGTCATCGACGACGCTTCCACCTGCCGTTGCTAACTCATTCGACGCGCTCGCTGACGCGTCGGACCAGCTGCCACGCGATCCTGCGCCGAAGAAAAACTCCCATCTTCCGCCGGTGGTCCTCCAGTTTCGGCCGCGCTATGGGAAACTGCAGAAGTTGTTGCGCAGCTGGACAATGGTCGTGTATACCGTGAAGCCTGCCGGACGAGACCTGTACAGGGTCACACTCCGCACTGCTGACGACTATCGCCGGGTCACTCAGGAGGCGTCTGAGCGTGGTATCCCGTTTTATACCCTCGCTTCCGCACCTGTCAAGGTCTTGAAGATTATAATCCGGGACCTCCCATTCCACATGGAAGCCGATCAGGTGCATCTCGAACTCGCTGACCTGGGCTTCTACATACGGGCAGTCGTGAAGATGAAGTCGCCTAAATCACGCGATGATATGCCGCTCTTCCTGGTCGTCTGCTCCGACACCGTGGTGAACCGCAAACTCTACCAATTGACGCGGGTCGCCGACGTCCCGGTTCAGACCGAAGATCTTCGCTCCAGGAGAGGCCCTGTGAGTGTTTTCGCTGCCAGGGGATCAATCACGTGGCGCGCCACTGCTCTATGCCGGACAGATGTGTTAAATGCTCCGGCGTCCACGCAGGAAGTGCGTGCCCCCGTCCGCCCACCGAGAAGCCGACATGTGCACTCTGTGGCGGTGCTCACGTGGGCAGCTATCGTGGGTGTGAGGTGTGGAAGCGTGCCATCGCTCGCCAACGTGGCGAAACACCAGCGCCGCGTCCGAAGAAGCCAGCGACGAGACGGCCCGGCGTCTCCTTCGCGGCGGCAACGTCAGGGGCGCCCTCCGCCGTCCCGGCTGCGTCGGCTGCTCCTGCTCCTGCCGCGTCCGAGGCCGTGCCGACACCTGAGGCTCCTGCGCCTCCACCACAGCTGCCGGTGGCGGACCCGGGTACTGCCTCTCCCGGGACGTCGGCCGAACCGCGCCCCGCCAATCGGCGGAGCGGGGGTCAACGCCTCGTGGGTACCCAGCGCTCAGCACCCTCAGTCGGGCAGCCCCATGTGCACTCTCACAGTGACTCAGCCACGCCTCCCCCTTCCAGCGACGGGGCCGTGCCGGCTGCCTCCACTGCTGACCTGGCCAACCTCGTCGCGCAGCTCACTGCCTTGGTGACCTGTGCTACGAAGTTGATTGAAGTCCTGTCGCAGCAACTCACCGCTGCAGTGCTGATGGCCTCTCCGGCGCCGACCGCTGTCAGCACTCACCAGCTGCACCATGGGCAGCGTTAGAGGGCTCACGGTCGTCGCGTGGAATGCCAACGGCGTCCGCACTCAAGCTGGCGAACTTCGCCAATTTCTTCGAGATGAAGCTGTCGATGTCTGCCTTATCAACGAAACCCACCTGAAGCCTGGGGTCGACGTCAGTTCGGCCAACTACACCAGCTATCGCACCGATCGACTGACGGCGGCTGGTGGGACAGCCGTTTAGGTCCGCAATGGCATTCGTCATCACGTGATACAACTTCCATCACTGGCAATCCTGGAGGGCACTGGTGTCGTCGTTCCCACCTCGGCGGGCGCCATCATGTTCGTCGCTGCCTATCGACCGCCGTCTCGTCCACTGAACCCTGCTGACATCTATGGTCTGCTCTCCTTGAGGGGGCAGGTATTCGTCGCCGGGGACTTCAATAGTAAACATGTCTCCTGGAACACCAATGCCGCAGGCCGCTGCCTGCTCCGGTTAGCGGAACGCCACCATGCGCTTGTGGTGAGGCCGTACGACCCGACAATCTTCCCTGCCCGTGGCCTCCCGGATATAATCGACATCGCGGTCGTCAAGGGCATCCCTCATCAGATCACCGCCACGACGAGGACGGCACTGTCTTCTGATCATGTCCCAGTAGTTTTTGATGTCGACTTAGACGCCCTCCAACAGCCCAGGCGAGGCATCTCACTCGCTGGCATCGACTGGGGCAGGTTTCAAGCAGCTGTGACGGACTCACTCGCCGCCGCGCCGCCCCCTGCGGAAGCTGGAGCGGACGCAGCACTTCTGTACTTTGCGGCAACCACGATCGCGGTGCCACTATAGCAACGCCGCCCCGACCTCGCGCTCCGCCTTACTACTCCCGCCAGCTGCCGCCGGACATCCTTGCGGTCATCACTGAGAAGAACCGGGTCTACCGGGAGTGGCAGCGGACAAGAAATGCCGACACCAAGCGCCTCCTCAACATGATGCGTGGGGACATCCGCGTCGCTATTGACAACCATCGCAATCGCGACTGGTATAACAAGGTCGCCACCCTCTGTGTTGACGATGGCACGGCCTAGCAGAAGACGAAGCGTTTCCTACGCCGCACGCAACGTATCCCTCCGCTACTGGTCAATGGTCAGGCTGTCTGCGAACCAGCTGCAAAGGCTGATGCCCTCGCAGACGTCTTTGAGGCCGCGTTTACGCCGATCGAAGACCCGACCGACGCTGTCCACGACGACCTGGTTGCTGACCGGTTCCCACGCTACTTGGAGGCACGCGACGACGATGACGTCATTGAAGAGACGACGGCGGAGGAGTTATCGTCCATCCTGCGTGCCCTGAACCCCAGGAAAGCTGCGGGCCCAGACGAGGTTTCCAATGCCCTACTCCAGAAGTTGCCGCCGGTGGCTGTCACTCATCTCGCGGCTGTCTCTAATGTAATCCTACGGTCCTGCAGTTTTCCTCAGTCCTGGAAGCAGGCATAAATCGTGGCGATTCCGAAGATGGGGAAGGATCTGCGTCAGCCCGCGAACTACAGACCTATTAGTTTACTGCCAGCCGTCTCCAAGGTCTTTGAAAGGGTGTACATCAGGCGGCTGCAGCGCCACGTTGACGAGGAAGGCGTCCTGCCCGAAGAGCAGTTCGGCTTTCTCAGGGGCCACTCGGCAGTTCACCAACTCCTACAGCTAGTGGAAGATGCGTTCGTCGCCCTCGAGCAGCGCGAGTTCTTCGGTGCGGTGTTACTGGACGTGTCGCGTGCTTTCGACAGTGTGTGGCACCGCGGCCTCTTGTTCAAACTTTTGGAACTTGGGGTCCCGACGTCGTACGTACGTCTCATCCATTCCTATCTTGCCGATAGGATCTTCCATGTGGGGGCCACGCATGGCTTGTCCTCCGTCCGCCGCATCAACGCCAGTGTGCCACAGGGCTCGGTCTTGGGACCACTCCTGTACTCGCTGTACACTTCTGATGCGCCGAAGATCGATCGTGTGCGGCTCGCCCTGTACGCGGATGACACGGTTCTATACACGAGGAGCCTCAATGCCGCCGTCATGCGCCACCGTCTGCTGCTCGCCGTTGACACCCTGGCAGCCTTGGCCGTCAAGTGGCGTCTACAATTCAATGGGACCAAGACGCAGTTCCTGATCGTCACCAGGCGACTCGTTCCTGCAGATCTGCAACCGCTCACTGTCGGTGGCAGCCCTGTCCCGTGGCGTCCCACGGCGCATTACCTCGGCGTCACCCTCGACCGCCGACTCACGTGGGTTCCGCACATCCGCGAAGTGAAGGCCAAAGTGCGGAACCGGCTCCGCATCCTGTACCCGGTGATGAACGCCCGCTCCCGACTACCACCGCGGCTGGGCATCACTCTCTACAAGGCGCTGTTCCGCCCTGTACTTCAATACGTCATCGTCGTCTGGGGTAACGCCGCCGACACGAACCTGAAAAAGCTGGAGACACTGCAGAATCGCATCCTTCGGCTGGCCTTGTACCTGCCTTACGATTTCCCCACCGCTCATTTTTTACGAATTTGCTGGCCGGTGACACAACGCCCAGATCTGGACGCTGGGCCGCAAACTGCCGCGCAGCATCACCACCCGCTGGCCACACCTGCTCGCTGCATAGCTAGCACTGCAGAACTGTGCTGAGGAGACACCCGAGAAGACATTCTACATGTGTTCTACATATGAAGACGCATTAAATCGGCATGCATGGGAGGCAAAGCACTAAGTGCTGCGAACTCCATCACACATCGGAGCACAAGTTATCTCAGTGCAGATCCACGCGAGATCGAGGACCAGTCTCAGGTCGCTGAAATTAGTATCGGACAGCCCCAGAAGAAGAGTGCGTGTCACGCAGTTGAAATATGGTGTAGGAAAGACGCAAATAACCGGCAGAAACCCGATTAATCAACAGATTTGTATTAGTTTGTTGTAAGTTTGCCAAATTCTGATGAAGGAACGACAACATCACTGGGTTAGCTATGTGCTCATCCACCAAATTTTCGTTTGCCTTTCATGTTCTCACATTATTTGAAAAGATTAATAAATACAGAATAGTGGCTATTGTTTAAGTTTATTGGTAGTGTACGTAACGTAAATATTAAAAAGAGACATTTTGGGCGTAAGGCTCTAAAACACCCACGACCTTCGCATTACGTTTCCACATCCTTTCCGCTGCGCCAACCGCTGCCTATAAACTACGCTACCAGAAAAGGCTCATGCCTCGCCCCAGATGAGCGAGAAATTATATTTTTTCTAAATTCTTTTCCATCTGCAGCTCCGTCATTTCCAACACGAAATAACAGCGCATGTGTTAGTATGAAGTATGATGAAATGTTTCTTCGTACATGCATGTATCATACTTCTGACTAACACATGCGCTTTTATTTCGCACCTATATGCCAGTAGCAGGTCCTTGATTCTCAACAAAAACGTCCTTCCTTCACGGGGATATACGCAACGTAGGAGTGCAGGTTGTGACACGTGATTCACGACATACGGAAGTCTGCGTCTGGCTGTCGTTCATACTCGGATAGTCGAAGCGGTCGCGATGACTATAGCTGCAATTACTAGGAGAGTGGGTGTTTATTTTCTTCCTATCGGAGGGCGGAGCTCCCTTTCTTCATGCCATAATGTGACGTCGTATGTATAGAGGCAAAAATAAAATAAATAAATAAAAATATAAAATAAAATCCTGCTTCAGGACAGCCGAACCCTCGCCCCTCTCCTTTTTCACGTAGCTGCGATGGGGAAACCGCGGCCAAGCCTCGATAGACGACCCCTGTTCAGTGTGCCCCGCGACCCAATGCCTTAAAAATTGTTCGTAATTTTTGGGTCACTGGATAGAGTCCCACTCCTCTTTTGCAAAGGAAAAGAGATAAGAGGAAACTGTTACGGCGACCGCCCGCGTAAAGCGGGGATATCCCGATTACAGTCCTGGTCCGGCAGAAATCAGCATTGTCGTCATTCCAATAAACAGCCGGAGATGGTTCATATTCATAGCTGCGAATACATTTCATTTTCTGTCTCTTCCATTTGTGGCCGACCCTGGATGAAATCGGTGGTGACGAGTAGGCAAAGTCCCTTTGTGAGTACACCGCTGTGACTGTTCCACCAGGTCTTCCATATACGACAGAACAATATTCCGTTTTTCCACTGTCTGAAGACAGAATGAAGTCACATTAATAATGAGGCATGCAGTGTCTTCTCTTATTTAGTCAGCAGAGTATCACATCGTGAAGTTCTCCCTTCAAGTCTCTTGAAAATGCGAGTTTTGAGCACTCTTAAATGTTTTCATCTTACTTCCAATGTCGTGGTTGCTGACACATGTCAGGGTCGCCTAGCATTCGGTGGACGGCGTTTCTAATTCTTGCGCTTCAGAAATTTGCTATTGCCGGTGTTTGGCGGGTGAAGTCAGGATCTGCCCATGTAGTATAGTCCACTCCACTGTGGCTCTAAGAGTGACTGCGTTCTCTTAATCACATGGTGGGGGGGGAGGGGGAGAGAGGAGGGGCGTACACTTCTGTGATCCGTTCTCTACCTCTACGTATCCTTAGAAACATCGAGAACCGCAGTACAGTGCACGGAACAGGGTACTATGGTCCTATCATACACTCCTGGAAATGGAAAAAAGAACACATTGACACCGGTGTGTCAGACACACCATACTTGCTCCGGACACTGCGAGAGGGCTGTACAAGCAATGATCACACGCACGGCACAGCGGACACACCAGGAACCGCGGTGTTGGCCGTCGAATGGCGCTAGCTGCGCAGCATTTGTGCACCGCCGCCGTCAGTGTCAGCCAGTTTGCCGTGGCATACGGAGCTCCATCGCAGTCTTTAACACTGGTAGCATGCCGCGACAGCGTGGACGTGAACCGTATGTGCAGTTGACGGACTTTGAGCGAGGGCGTATAGTGGGCATGCGGGAGGCCGGGTGGACGTACCGCCGAATTGCTCAACACGTGGGGCGTGAGGTCTCCACAGTACATCGATGTTGTCACCAGTGGTCGGCGGAAGGTGCACGTGCCCGTCGACCTGGGACCGGACCGCAGCGACGCACGGATGCACGCCAAGACCGTAGGATCCTACGCAGTGCCGTAGGGGACCGCACCGCCACTTCCCAGCAAATTAGGGACACTGTTGCTCCTGGGGTATCGGCGAGGACCATTCGCAACCGTCTCGATGAAGCTGGGCTACGGTCCCGCACACCGTTAGGCCGTCTTCCGATCACGCCCCAACATCGTGCAGCCCGCCTCCAGTGGTGTCGCGACAGGCGTGAATGGAGGGACGAATGGAGACGTGTCGTCTTCAGCGATGAGAGTCGCTTCTGCCTTGGTGCCAATGATGGTCGTATGCGTGTTTGGCGCCGTCCAGGTGAGCGCCACAATCAGGACTGCATACGACCGAGGCACACAGGGCCAACACCCGGCATCATGGTGTGGGGAGCGATCTCCTACACTGGCCGTACACCTCTGGTGATCGTCGAGGGGACACTGAATAGTGCACGGTACATCCAAACCGTCATCGAACCCATCGTTCTACCATTCCTAGACCGGCAAGGGAACTTGCTGTTCCAACAGGACAATGCACGTCCGCATGTATCCCGTGCCACCCAACGTGCTCTAGAAGGTGTAAGTCAACTACCCTGGCCAGCAAGATCTCCGGATCTGTCCCCCATTGAGCATGTTTGGGATTGGATGAAGCGTCGTCTCACGCGGTCTCCACGTCCAGCTCGAACGCTGGTCCAACTGAGGCACCAGGTGGAAATGGCATGGCAAGCCGTTCCACAGGACTACATCCAGCATCTCTACGATCGTCTCCATGGGAGAATAGCAGCCTACATTGCTGCGAAAGGTGGATATACACTGTACTAGTGCCGACATTGTGCATGCTCTGTTGCCTGTGTCTATGTGCCTGTGGTTCTATCAGTGTGATCATGTGATGTATCTGACCCCAGGAATGTGTCAATAAAGTTTCCCCTTCCTGGGACAATAAATTCACGGTGTTCTTATTTCAATTTCCAGGAGTGTATGTTAGAATTTCTTCCAGTCACAATCTAGTATTGAACTTGTGAAGAAAGGCATCTTAAATGTACGCGCTGTCTTTTGTCTAATGTTGCCTTCACGACCATCACGGGAACGAAATGTAGGGGAATGAAGAACATTTCTAGTTTCGTCAAGTATTTCTGGATCTTCAAACTTTGTAAGTAGACCTTAGTAGGACAACTGGTGGCTATCTTCAAGTGGCTATCTTCAAGAGTCTGCCGATCCTTGAGTCAAGCAAATCTGACGGTTCATGCCATCACTCTTTGTCGACTTCCATTATATCCCCCGTTATGCCCATTTGCCTCGGGTCCCACACACTTAGCAATTTTATGGTGGTACGTACAAGAGCTTTGCAGTCAGTATGCGAAAGACAGATTCTCCCAGTATCCTTATAGAGAACGGAGGTCTGCCGCCCGCTTTACCTACAGTTCAGCCCCTGTGATCGTTCCGCTTAATATCCCTGCAAATGTCTACACGCAGTACACTAAGTGACAGCTCTGTGTTGGACTTCCTCAAGTTATTGCCAGCCTGGTCCACAATACCACCAATGTAACACCAAACTCCACTAGCACCAACCACAATTTTCCAACTTCTCACGCTGCATCTGATGCAAACCATGTCAGAGAGCAATGTGCGCGTTCCAAGTAATCGGGGTCAGGGATTTAAACTGCCTAGTGATGACTAGGTGTTATGTGTTCATCATTATTTCATGATCATTGACTCGCAAGTCGCCGAAGTGGCTTCAATTAAAAGGACTTGCAATACAGAGGCCGAACTTCCCCGCGATGGCCTCCCGGCAATCAATGCCATACGATCATTTCATTTCATTACCACAATGGGTAGCCTCTACAAAAATAGGTCAGTTAGTCAATGCAGAATATACACTGGAAGACGTGCTCCTGATTTATCTGTTTACATACATAGTCATTTCGAAGAACTGTAAATTATAGTTAATTTTCTAAACCTGTATAGTCTTGCATGACTTGGTCACTGTGGTATTGAGACAAGGGAATATAGTACCTCATTTATGATTTATTAGTTCACTTTTCTTGTCACAGTAATTACATTTCATTGTTTAACATTTTTCTTGGAAAAATGACATGTAATTCGTAATCTCGTTTACACACGTCTGAAAACTAAACACTAAAACCTTCTGCGTCCCATTCAGGATCTGGTCACGGCGTACAAGGTATCAAAGGAAAAAACCGCCGCATTCAGGACGCTGCGTGCAAGTTATGAATGGAGGAACGTCGCATCTGCATTTGACGCAGCCATCAGTGCCAACTAGTAGCTCGTCGCCGATGTTCAGTTTGTGCTCTCCGAAAGAGCACTGGCCACCTGCAATGGAACGGAGAGGAGAGGGTATTATTGTTTACCATTCATACGTGCATAGTTGTTCCAATCACACACACACGCTTACGCATGCACGCACGCATGCACAAATAAAGACAGCACTTCAGACATCATCAAGAAAACAAAATACTTAATACTAACGCATAATGGGGGATGAACGTGTCTACACTGGTGATGGAGGTGCGACTGATATTCAGTTGTTTTTGCAAATTAGTGACTTTCTTCTGTGTTGGTCGCAACGGTATGAAAGAAATCGCTTCTGTCTAGTGCGTCTGCTCCTGCAAAACCTGCAAAACTCAAACTGATTTTCGTCACTGAATGCAATAAAATTTAAACGTAAGATTTCTTACCAAGAGGTAAGAATCAGTGAAATCGTCTGGGACAGTTTCTGCGACAGCTTTCCACATACTAATAGACGTAAAAAGTGCCCAAGGGACGTTCAGTATCTAAAGAAACATGTAAAAGGTACCACTGCACTGCCTCTAATTATTATCCATTTGTTATAAATCCATGTAATGTGAATAACATTCCTAATGCAGCTTGTATGCAATACTTACAAGGGACGCCTTTATCATAGTACGATCGGAATCCCACAAAACCGTGCTTATGCTAACTCTCAATCATAAAAACAACAGGAGTGTGCGGGTTACTGTGCAAATTGTGTCCAGGGGTATCATGAAGAGAATTAATCCTATGAATGCGGTCCAAATATTAGAGAAAAACTTTGGCCGTGGTGAATGTGAAATTGAAATCGAGATCGTGTATAACTTAATAAAGCAGGTATTATAATGGGAACGCCACAGAAATAAATCACGTTACACTGAATAGATATACGGATTTCGAAGAACAGGAAGAACCTGAACCTGAAGCGAGCTGTTCAAACAGTACACGACGTACATCTCCAGAGTGGAAGGAACAGTCCAGTCGAATTGAGTACGAGCTGTCTCCACCCAAATAGTTGAGGCCTAGTCTATTACGAGATATAGATGATAGAGTACTAGAGAACATTTATGAAGACTATTAGAATCGTGCCTTCAATTCCAACAGCAAACAAAGCAGGCGCTATGAGTACATTAAAAGTAAATCAAATAGTGGATCAATTCTAAATTACATGCCTAGCAAAATGCGAGCAGCAGCTAGTTTCGAAGGAAACAGACTGCCACTATTATAAACTATAAAACAGAATGAAACATCGCAGTTTGATAGTGCGAGGTCGTATCGATCTGCAGTTCACTATAGGCATCTGCAAATGTGGGCACTACGACTGTCTAAAATTGATGATTCAGATATTTTCAAACCTCCGATTTCTTTTATCGACTGTCTTAAGGCTGTATATGACATTTCATCCAGACACATAGCTGCATTTGTCAGGCCTAAGAGCATAGAAGACGACAATAGTGTACGTTAGAAGGCACAACAGTTTGTGGACGCAGAATAGGGTGTTGAGAAAGGAAATGTTGGGAAAAATGACCAGAGTCAATTCTAGATGAAATGTCTTCATGACCAACATCGTCTCACAGAGGACGGAAAAATACTGGTAGTGTGTTGCAGTCTGTACGTAGCTCTACCCACAGCTACACAATTAACATGGCTTTAACACTGACAGGCAGACTAGCAAACAAGCTCTAAATTGGTTTTCAAGAGGTACAATAGGCGTCGGGCCCATATATTTCAAACAAACTCGAAACAACCTGCCCACGAAACATTCATGGGGAGGCAAGCAAAAGTGTAAAAATGAATAATGAACACATGAAACGTTTTCTAACTTCAATCCTTGCGGAACATGTAACAAGTTAAAAGAATTTATTGGTGTGTGATTTCGACCACGCCATTCAGATCACACATTTCTAGATGCAAGGTTTCCAAACACAAATGTTATGCTGAATATATTTTGCCACCGAAAACAACAAAATATTGCCAACCCTTGATGTATACTTCTTTCGGCAATAAATGATCTGTATAAACTGAGTGCTGATTTTGCAACACTACAATGTAGCTAATCACAAGTGGAAACACTTGATTGTTATTTCATCAACTCCACTCTGTGATTTACGATCAATGTTGTGCGCCAAAATATACGCCTATGTTTCACTATGCTTGGCGAAAGGCAGGTTATGACACTGACATTCCCATACCATTGTTTGAAAATATAATTAGTGTGGCTTTTGATATTGGATTCGAAAGCAGCTCTGAATTTCAAATCGTGGCTTTAGTGAAGTGTGCACGATGTTCTCTTCCACTTGGTTTTATCCACTTCGCCAAAATTCCACAACACCGCTATGGTGACCAATATAACCACTACCAGGCATGTGGGATATGTCTCGTTTGCTCCTATTATATATAATTGCCTTAAACAGAGAATTTTTGACGCGGTGTATTGAAAATGTAATCATACACTGACGTCACTGAATCACGTATAATTTCCGTCTACGATATTGTTGTCGTGTTACTTTGTGTCTCTCTATTAATTTGTCACTCGTGCTCGAATGCAACTTTTGCATGGACATGACGTAGATCATTGTATTCTTATGATCGAGTGTTATTCATGGCATGGTTTCGTGCGGTTCAGAGCGTTCGAGCTCAAAGGTATCCTTTGTTAGCACAAAGAACTTCCGTGGTGAACGAAAGTCTTTTCCGAAGAGGGAGGCTCTCTGAGTTTTCTAAATCTACACATGTTCTCACAAGCTTGCACCAAGCAAATAGGACCAACATTTTACTGTGACCACAAATATCAGCCCTCCACTGCCTACTTCACTAATTGTTTTACGTTACGTGCTGTTTTAGTCAGGGCTACACAACATGAAACATTCGTTGAGAATAAATTATAGGAGCGAATGAAGGGGCAAAATTTTATCTTCTTCATTGATTAGGAGGTCATTAGCGACGGAGCATATGCTCGTATTGTGGAAGGACGAAGAAGAAAATGGGCCACGCCCTTTCAATGGAACCATCCCTGCATTTGTCTAAAGGGATACAGAGCAATCGCGGCTCACCTTCATCTTGATGGCTAGGCGGGTATTTGTGCCTCAGTCCAAAACGGTACGAGTTCCCTGTCTTACGAATGTGCCAACTTCTTCCATAAACTGCAAGGTATCAATATGGTACCAGAACATTCAGATAGGGTAATGAGTGGTGTAATTAGGTAATTTTGGAGAAGCTATAATGGAGAGTGGTTAGTCTGGTCAGAGGATAACCCCAATTTTGTTTGCGGGGGTAAATAACCACTATACGTAAGTACTCAGAACCTGACGCACATCTATTATGACGCCATCACGAGAGGTAACTGCGTAATATTCAAATGTGATTACATGCCGTCACTACACACAAAGCTGCTTCATGTGCATCTTCATATTTTCTAGGCGCAATGGTTCTTCCACAAAATTTCGGGCGAGCAGCCGCATAAATTTCACCTCTTCTCGTAATATTCCGGCTGTATACCATTCAACCATCTTCAGAGTGAGCCGAGCCCTGGTACACAGAGCACACTTCATTGCTGACGAGAGCAACCTGGAGGACGAGCTTCTACACTTGAGAAGGGTTTTTCAAGCCAATAGATATCCTCCACAGGAGATACGTAAGACACTACAAAAGAAACAAACAGCGGACGTAAGGACTGCAGAAGTCACGGGAAGTTCTACATCCATGGCTTTTGTGCCATACATCGGAAGTCTATCGTCAAAAATAGGCCGGATCCTCAGCAAACCCAAGTGAAAGTAACTTTCACCCTCCACCGAAGACAAAAGGGCTCCTGGGTTCCAATAAGCATGTTTTACAAGATCCTCTGTGAGTGTGGCGGTTCATACATCAGACACACGACGCATACAGTTCATGACAGCTGCACAGAGCACTGCAGGTACACCCGTCCCTTGCTACCTAATAAATTGGCGGTGGTAGAGCATTGTATTGACACTGGGCACTCTACGGTGTACAACAGCGTAGAAATTTTAGCCTCGACTTCAGCATTCTGCGACTCAGTAGTGAAAGAAGCAATTGTAATTCCGTTGGCGTCGAATTTAATTAATTGAGACAGCGGCTTCAGCTTGAAAATAATCATGAAATCCGGCACTTACTGTAATAAATTCACAAAGATGACGCAACAGCGCAGCTCGCAGTGAAACATCGATGTAACCGTGTGGATTGACCATACAGCTATAGATACATACATAGATAGATTTCATACATCTGTTGTACCTCTTTCCCGTCAATCAACGTCTCTGGCGCCCTGCAACTGCTGTGTTCGGATGCAGGCTGAGTTGGCATCCCTTCGCTCCCAGCTTCAGGCAGTGTTGGCTTTGGGGCCCCTTAGGGATATGGCAGCAAGAGAGGGGAATAAAACCAATGTGCACTCCGTGTACATTCCGGGTGGAGACATTCCTGATGTGGAAAGGGTCCTTCCAGATGCCATGAAGGGTACAGGGTGCACCCATCTGCAGGTGGTCGCTCATGTCGGCACCAATGATGTGTGTCGCTACGGATCGGAGGAAATCCTCTCTGGCTTCCGGCGGCTATCTGATTTGGTGAACACTGCCAGTCTCGCTAGAGGGATGAAAGCAGAGCTCACCATCTGCAGCATCGTCGACAGGACTGACTGCGGACCTTTCGTACAGAGTCGAGTGGAGGGTCTAAATCAGAGGGTGAGACGGTTCTGCGACTGTGTGGGCTGCAGATTCCTCGACTTGCACCATAGGGTGGTGCAGACCACTACACGCAGCAAGCGGCTACACGGGTAGCAGGGGTTGTGTGGCGTGGACTGGCCGGTTTTTTAAGTTAGATGGACTCGGGCAAGTACAGAAAAGGCAGCAGCCTCAAAGCGTGCGGGGCAAATTCAGGACATGTGGGGAGCAAGCAGCAATCGGTATTGTAATTGTAAACTGTCGAAGCTGCATTGGTAAGGTACCGGAACTTGAAGCGCTGGTAGAAAGTACCGAAGCTGAAATCGTTATAGGTACAGAAAGCTGGCTGAAGCCAGAGATAAATTCTGCCGAAATTTTTACATAGGGACAGACGGTGTATAGAAAGGACAGATTGCATGCAACCGGTGGGGACGTGTTTGTCGCTGTTAGTAGTAGTTTATCCTGTAGTGAAGTAGAAGTGGATAGTTCCTGTGAATTGTTATGGTTGGAGGTTACACCCAACAACCGAGCTAGGTTAATAGTTGGCTCCTTTTACCGACCTCCCGACTCAGCAGCATTAGTGGCAGAACAACTAAGAGAAAATTTGGAACACACAAATTTTCTTAGCATGTTATAGTCTCAGGTGGAGATTTCAATTTACCAGATATGGACTGGGATACTCAGATGTTTAGGACGGGTGGTAGGGACAGAGCATCGAGTGACATTATACTGAGTACTCTATCCTAAAATTATCTCGAGCAATTAAATAGAGAACCGTCTCGTGGAGATAACATCTTGGAACTATTGATGATAAATAGACCCGAACTTTTCGACTCTGTCATTGCAGAACAGGGAATCAGTGATTATAAGGCCGTTGCAGCATCCCTGAATATGGAAGTTAATAGATTATAAAAAAAATGGAGGAAGGTTTATCTGTTTAGCAAGATTAATAGAAGGCAAATTTCGAACTACCTAACAGATCAAAACGAAACTTTCTGTTCCGACAC